>NW_016108125.1:232003-258040 GCF_001604975.1 Cebus imitator
AAAAAAAAAAAAAAAGGGGAACACAGTAATATAGGTCAGTAGATACGAAGTAGATGCTACCCCCAAGAAAGCGAAGAGATTTACAGTTTTGTCTCTCAACAATTTAGGGCGTTAAAATTTTCCTTTAATGAACCAATTCAAGAAATATTTCAAAGTAGACAGACAACAGACTTGTTAACCAGCGGCAAACAGAAGGCACAAACAAACTGAGTAAAAGTCTGGAGTCAGGAATTTAGTAAATGGTTTTGTAACTCTAAAAGGTAGTACAAATAAAGTTCACAACACAGGTAAATCTATGGACAGCAACTATATAGCAGAAGAAAAGGCGTTTGATACTCTTAGTCTGAGACAATTTTATGCTTCTGCCCTCTTGCAATCTTTGTATTTCTACAGCAATGTTCCAGCTTAACAGAATTAGAAGGTAGTCCATGGTTTTTAAAAAATGATATTCCTCTACACCTCCCCCAAATTACAGATTCATCATTTTGTTGGACATGCTATCTAAACATTATGCCAATTCATTTCCTATAAGCCTAGGTCTCTGAAGCCAGTCTTCAACAGCAGCCTTAAGTTACACAGGGTGAGCATCCCTAATCCAATATCTGACACTTTTTAAGCGTTAACATGACACCTAAACTGGAAAATTCCAGACCTGACCTCATGTGACAGGTCACAGTTAAAATGTTGTTTCATGCAAAAAATTGCTTAAAATGCTGTATAGGTCCAAGTGCAGTGGCTCATGCCTGCAATCCCAGCACTTTGGGAGGCTGAGGTGGGCAGACTGATTGAGTCCAGGAGTTTGAGACCAATCTGGGCAACATGATGAAATCCCATCTATACCCCTCCCAAAATATAAAAAAAATTAGCTGGAAATGGTGGTATGTTGTCTGTAGTCCCAGTTACTTGAAACACTGAGGTGGGGGGATCACCTGAGCCCAGGAGGTTGAGGCTGCAGCGACTATGATCGCACCACTGCACTCCAGCCTGAGTGACAGAGTGCGATTTTGTCTCAAAAAATAAATGAAGTTTTGTGTAAAATTACCCTCAGATCATGTGTTTAAGGTATATGTGAAACATACATAAATTTCATGTTTAGATTCGGCTCCCAACCCCAAGACAGCTAATTATGCACTTGCAAATATTCAAACAAAATAAAACAAAACAAACTGAAATCCAAAACACTTCTGGTCCTAACCATTTCAAATAAGGGATATTCAACCTACAGTTTATAACCAACCATTCAATTTTCTAAAACTTTAAAAAGAATGGTTCCAGCCACAGGTCTGTTCTCCCCTCTGTGGGAAGCAAATCATTCATGAATTTAAGTTGTATAAGCCTGAGACTGACCTCAGAAAACAAATAGATCAATATAAATAATGGATTTTAGTTGGCTACCTCACTGAAATTATTTTTATGGTCTCACAAAGAGATATACTTTCTAACTTTCTCAAAAACAATGATTGTGTCTGTTTTATGATATAGAACTTTGAGGTCTCATTCATTTGTGCATGGAACTGTATGTAGATCTGTTTTCTAAGGAAGATTCTAGCCCTGAATCATAAGAAAATTCTTCAGTTCATCTATATGCTGAGGTGAGCCGTCTACTTCAAATACCTATTTTGGTTAGGCTTCTTTATTTTTTGAACCCTATTCTCCCTGCTCAATTGATTATTCAAAGCCTAAGAATCCCCTCCACTCCCCTACTGCCTTAACTGGTAATGAATATATTTGCATTTCAAAGCAGTTGTGACTTCAATTCATTAATGAATAGAAACTATAAAAGAATTCTGGAATATTGTTGAGAGATAGTCAACTTCAAGTAATAAAGAAATGTGCAGCCACTATCAAGACAACCTTTTATTTAATATATCCAAAGACCTCTAAACACTAATGGGGTGACTTTTACATTGTAACAAATCACTGTGTGCTAAGTAAGAACCTCAAAAATAAATAAATAAATACAAAGTATGATGCATATAAAGACAGTAACAGTGGGGTAAACAGTGACTGGCCTAATTCTTAAGGGATTCTAACTAATAATCTAGAAAACCACAAATTTAAGCTGAGAGAGGTCTCTCCCAAGAAGTTTAACACTGGTATCCGGTAGCTCAGCTTTAGCATGTCAGCAGAGTCCTCCTCCTCTTACAAAACCAGGAAATGAAGTAAATTTCAGATTTGTTATTTTTCATTAGCTGTGCTTCCACCCTGCATCCAGTATCCAGGAAGTCCCCTTTGGAGTATATATATAGTCACTAATCTAAGCCAAAACCTCTCTTGCCTCTTTGCTTAGATCTGACAAACAGTGACCCACCTTGACGCAAGTATGTTGGGAAACACCACACAGGAAGACTGTGGACCTTGAGACCTGAGGCATACAATTCCACTAAGTTTCTAGAAATTGAAATGCTAAGTGTTTCAGTGAGTTTATCCAATTCTTAGTAAGCCTTTGTTCAGTCTCTGATCTTTCTGCCTTGAAGGTCACATAAGGAAACTGGCCTGTTCTGTAATCTTTTGAAAATTAGATGATGCTAAGAAACATCAAGAGTCTGTATTTCTTGGTAACTTGGTGTTATACTGGAACTAAAGCAGCTAAGCAGACAAAGGTATGCTGACTTGTGGAAAGTTCTAATAAACAAAATTAATGTGTTAGGCTTTTTATAAAGGTATCATTATCTTTGATAAGATTATCCAAATTTATCTATAATGCTCTAAATTTATCTATAATGCCAGGAAAAGCTATTATTCACATTGCCTGTGACTGCTATTCTGATATATAAAAAGAAGACAGTATGTGCTACACAGCTGAAATGCATTAGCTTTTTAAAAGTGAAAGAAAAGTTCAAAGGAGATTCTCTGCAGCCATCCTAGTTGGATGATAGAAAAACTGCTTTACCATCTTGATGTATAACAAATATTACCATTCTTCGACTGTTATGAAAGTCACTTTCAAAACAAAGTTGTCCCTTAAAGGGAGAATGGTGGAGGGGAATGATTCAAACATTCAGTGTTCAAGAAAGAGGAGAAAATATATATTAAGAGATAAGACCTGTAATCCCAGCACTTTGGGAGGCTGAGGCGGGAAGGTCACGAGAGGTCAAGAGATCGAGACCATCCTGGCCAACATGGTGAAACCCCGTATCTACTAAAAATACAAAAAAAATTAGCTGGGCATGGTGGCGTGCGCCTGTAGTCCCAGCTACCTGGGAGGCTGAGGCGGGAGAATTGCCTGAAGCTGGGAGGCACCAAGATTTCGTCACTGCATTCTAGCCTAGTGCCCGGCGACAGAGCGAGACTGTCTCAAAAAAAAAAAAGAAAAAAAAGAAAGAAAGAAAGAAAAGAAAAGAGACAAGAATGGTCATTCCAAGTCAATAAACCAAAGATATTTTAAAGAGAATTATCTGTAAATGAAAAAAAATATATATATGTACTCAAGATTGGGGACTGGACTAGAACAGTCATAATTTAGGTGAATAAGAATCCAAGTGCCTTTTAAAAATTGCTTATTTGCATTGGTGGGGAGAGGTGAATGAAGAAGTGATACCTTCAGTCAGTTTATAGGAAAAACGAATTACCGTATGAACGTCAGACTATTTTATATTATGTACAAGGTTAATTTGGTTTGAAAGCCTTTGTTTTGTTTTTGGTACTTCTCGGCTCACTTGAAAATTGTGTCTCCAGACTACTAAAAAGAACTTTATACTTCTGTCATGAAAGTGTGGATTTCTCAGTAATGTAAAAACTGTTAACTCTGAGAAAAATAACTTCTATTATAAATTGTAATTTAAAGAACTAATCCTTGTATTTCTGGTTTTATCTTTCCCCATTTCTTATTCAAAAGCAGTAGGAAGAAACTGTGAAGATTTTTTTTTTTTGAGACAGAGTCTCAAGCTTTTGCCTAGGCTGGAGTGAAGTGGCGTGATCTTCGCTCAGCTCACTACAACCTCTGCTGCCCAGTGGGTTCAAGCGATTCTCTTGCCTTGGCCCCTGGAATAGCTGAGATTACAGGTGCCTGCCACCAAGCCCAGTTTATTTCTGTATTTTTAGTAGAGAGAGGGTTTTGCCATGTTGGCCAGGCTGGTCTCAAACTCCTGACCTCAGGTGATCTGCCTGCCTTGGTCTCCCAAAGCACTAGGATTACAGGCATGAGCCACTGGGTCTGGCCAAAACTCTGAAGTATTCTTAGATGAAAGACTCCTTATAAATCCTTTCAACCATATAAGCCAGCATTAGAGGGGCTAGAAAACCGATTATCTTTTTGAACTTTCTCTACTAGGGAGTAGTAAATAAAGGAAAAATAGGAATATCCCCTAACAATGGGGTGAGAAAATAGAAGAGGGGGGTGTATTTTAAAAAATATATACATAATAAAAAATTAAACAATGTCTTCTCAAATTGCATGAAAAATCTCAAGGTGGTTTAAAAACACTTGTGGAAAAGAATTTTTCTATTACTAGTAAGACTGAATCTGAACCAGAATTAGTGGAGTCTTAACTCTGACACTAAAAAATAATTATGTTTGGCTGGCCAGGCGCAGTGGCTCCCATCTGTAACCCCAGTACTTTGGGAGGCCTAGCCGGGCAGATCACCTGAGGTTGGAAGTTTGAGACCAGCCTAACCAACATGGAGAAACGCCACCTCTACTAAAAATACAAAAAAATTAGCTGGGCGTGGTGGCCCATGCCTGTAATCCCAGCTACTCAGGAGGCTGAGGCAGGAGAATCGCTTGAACCCAGGAGGCAGAGGTTGCAGTGAGTAGAGATCGCGCCATTGCACTCCAGCTGGAGCAACAAGAGTGAAACTCCATCTCAGAAAAAAAATAAAAAGTATGTTTATCAAGATTCCTAATTGGCTAATCTTAATTTTTGATGAATGTGGTAACTTACTACAGTAGGATAGAGGGGTCTCTGACACTCAGGATTTTTTTTTTTCCTAAAGCTTTTTTGTGGAGGCATGGAGTGAAGAGGCTTAACGTTTGGTCCTAAAAGGCAAGAGACGGTAAAAAGAATGAGAAGCCAGCAATATAAACTGAAGTAAAAGGCCACTTAATTAAAGTTGGGTTTTATTAACAATTTGAAGGGAACTTCAGTGTCCAGTAAGAATTGAGCCTGTTTATTAATGAGTCTATTTGGAAACTTTGTCAAATAATCTCAGAAATAATAGTTCTCATATGACTAGCTACATCAGAACTATCTGGGGGTATCTTAAAAATGAAAGCAAAACCAGCATTCCAGGCACCTTAACAAAGTGTATGAGGTTCCTCCAAGGAGGGAGTACTTAACAAGACTTTGCTGAAAGAGCTTCTAAGAAGAGAGTTGTGTGTGTAGCAGAATTAATTCCAGGCAAATAGCACACGTAGAGGTAACAGATGGCAGACTAAGAAATTAAGTATATAATAATAAAGTGCTACACTGAATATTTCGCAAATTAAACTTTTCTTAAGCATTATTTTTTTAAGGACAGATTTCTTGAAGTTTAATAACTGAAACAAAAGGTTTGCTCTTGAACTTCAAGCTTGCTAAATATTGCTAAACTGCTTCCTTAAAGGTTATATGAACTTGCTACATATCACCAGCAAGTATGAAAACACTTTTATTCTACTCTTTACTCTCCTTCAGTATAGCATTTGTTTTATAAAACTCTGCAGATTCAGAAAATGAGTTTCAAAATCTTAAACTGGTAATTATTTTACTAAGCTGCACTTTTTTGCCTATGTTGTCATTTATCCATAAACAGCTTTCATAAAGTCTTTATTTTTAATAAGCTATAAACATTTCACAATTTTTTCAAACTTTATAATGATAGTGGTTTAAAGTTATTAAAGTTATAAAAGCTGTACATTTTCATATAACTGAAGGTTTAATTTCTTTGTGATTCCTTTTAAATTCAGAAATTCTTCCTTCCTCCAGGGAGCTGATACTCAACATTGAAAAAAACATTTTTTTGTGGTATTTTAAAAATATTAGGCCAGGTGCGGTGGCTCACGCCTGTGATTGCAGTGCTTTGGGAGGCCGAGGCGAGTGGATCACCCTGAAGTCAGCAGTTCAAGACCAGCCTGGCCAACATGGCGAAACCCCTGTCTCTACTAAAAATACAAAAATTAGCCGGGCATGGTGCTGTACCTGTAATCTCAGCTACTAGGGAGGCTGAGTCAGGAGAACTGCTTGAACTCAGGAAGAGGAGGATACGGTGAGTAAAGACTGCACCACTGCACTCCAACCTGGGCAACAGAGTAAGACACCATCTCAAAAAATAAATAAAAAATAAATATAAATACTGAATCTACAGGAAATATTTTATGCAGTGAAAATATTATTTCTTTCCCCAAAGGATTACCAGTTTTCCAAGATGATTACTTACTAAATAATCCTCCCCCTTCTCACTGATTTGTAATGCCTTATTTATCATATATTCAAATGTTATATACACAGGATCTAAATAAGAGGAACTGTATTTCAGTGATCTATTCTTCCATTAATAAGTTTTAGTATCCTGTCTGATAGATTAATTCTCCCCCATTACCTTTATGTTTCAAAATTGAAACTCTACTACTCTTCTCGTCTACTATCTTTTCCCAAACTTTTCAAACACCTATCTCCCTCCCCACCCTGCAATCATTTACTGAATTTTTAATGAACTCCATTGAACCTGTAAAATATACGTATTTGGCCGGGCGCGGTGGCTCAAGCCTGTAATCCTAGCACTTTGGGAGGCCGAGGCGGGTGGATCACGAGGTCAAGAGATCGAGACCATCCTGGTCAACATGGTGAAACCCCGTCTCTACTAAAAATACAAAAAATTAGCTGGGCATGGTGGCGCGTGCCTGTAATCCCAGCGACTCAGGAGGCTGGGGCAGGAGAATTGCCTGAACCCGGGAGGCGGAGGTTGCGGTGAGCCGAGATTGCGCCATTGCACTCCAGCCTGGGTAACAAGAGCGAAACTCTGTCTCAAAAAAAAAAAAAAAAAAAAATATACGTATTTTTATTTCACAGCTCTTAAAGTTTTGTCACCTTTTTCTAAGTCATATGTGTTTCTCATTGATATTAGCCTAAATTTTCACATTCCTGTCTCTCAGGAACAGCATATTTCTTTGTGTTTTCTAATTTGTAACATCTGGCATAGTTCTATTGCACTGACTCTGGTTAGCTACACCAGTTCAATACCTGAGTAACTCTTAAGTTTTTAATTTACTCAACTTAGGTGAGGATACAGAAGGTTTCGCATTGGATAGAAGAAGATAAGTGGAGAAGGCCATAGCTGAATTAGTTTTTACTAGTTATAATTTTGTATCAGGTTAACATTAAGGAAAAAAATCCCACACACAAAAAACTCAAAGACAATACTCTTTTATATAGGCCTCTTATTTATATTAGCCATATCGAACCTAACTGTCTACTCTATTCTATGATCAGGATGAGCATCTAAATCAAAATATGCACTGATCGGTACATTACGAACTATAGCCCAGACAACTAGAATAGGGAGCTTTCTTTAATTTGAGGAGGTACCTCTAACTTACTGTGATTCTCCCTCCCCCCAGCCATGAATAGTACCAGAACTAAATGAATACACAAGGCATCAAAACTTCTATTTCAAACAACAGGTTTCCCAATAACTAGTTCACCCAGGCTGGAGTACAGTGGTGCAATCTCGGTTCACTGCAACCTTTGCCTCCAGGGCTCCAGAGATTCTCATGCCTCAGTCTCCAGAGTAGCTGGAATTACAGGTGCATGCCACCACATCCAGCTCATTTTTGTATTTTTAGTAGGGAAGGAGTTTCACCATCTTGACTAGGCTAGTCTTGAACTCCTAACCTCAAGTGATCTGCTTGCCTCAGCCTCCCAAAGTGGTGGGATTACAGATGTAAGCCACCATGCCTGCGCTCCCAGTAACTAGTTCTAATTTGATCTAAAGATTATTAAGGACTTATTTTTTGTAATAAATGGTAGAGTCTCAGAATATCAAAGTAATTTTACATTTTACTTTTATGATGGTTATGATTCTGTCTGCCCCATTAAAAATCTAGTGTAATTCATCCATTAAATATGTCAGAGTATTTTAAATAATTTTCTTCATATTACATAAGTGTAACACCAATTATATCTTCCCTTCTTTTCCCCAAGTCTTAGCAAACATAATCTTCAAATCAAAATGCTAAAAAATTACAAATTCGAACTGCTTACCATGATACCACCATTTTGTTTTCTTTGGATTCTTGTTACATGTTCGCACATAAAAAGAATTATCTGGTGGTCGTCTCTGAAACAAAAAAGAATTTAAATAGACAAGTCAAAAAACAGTAAAACTAAGGGGGAGACAGTTTTAATAAAAGCTTAAGCAAAATTAACACAAAATGCATAAAAAACAACATAAACATGGACAATATATCTAAAAGAATAAAAACTAAAAATGTATTCCAGGAAATGTAGATGCTTAACACCTAAATCAAAAAATAATAATAAGGGTGTTTGTGTGTGATCTGTGTTAGGTTCCAGTGTTATCAGGAGAGAATGACGATTACACCAGAAGGGGCAACACTGAGTTGCAAAGAATTTTGGTTTGATGTATCTTGCTAGTTCCCTGGAAATAATTTAATAAATAACTTTGTGAGCTCATTAAAAGTCAATCCAAGTGAGGTGGCTCAGTCTGTAATCCTAGCACTTTTGGAGGTCAAGGTGGGAGGATCACTTGAGCCCAGGAGTTCAAGACCAGCCTGGGCAACATACTGAGACCTCATCTCTATTAAAAAACAAAACTGGCAGGCACAGTGGCTCATGCCTGTAATCCCAGTACTTTGGGAGGCCGAGGCAGGTGAATCACCTGAGGTCAGGAGTACCAGCCTGGCCAACATGGTGAAACCCAGTCTCCACTAAAAATGCAAAAAAACATAGCTGGGCGTGGTGGCGGGCACCTGTAATCCCAGTTACCTGGGAGGCTGAGGCAGAAGAACTGCTTGAACCCAGGAGGCAGAAGTTGCAGTGAGCCCAGATCGCGCCACTGCACTCCAGCCTACGTGACAAGTGAGACTCTGTCTCATAAATAAACAAACAAAACAAAAAAACAGAAAAGCCTACTAAACTAGATTTGCCTAAAGAAGTCAAGCAATGTGCAAACCTCCACAAAGAACTATTTTTTTACTATAACAGAATAACATCAAAGATAGACCAGAAGATTCAGTTTCTAAACAATACTTGAGAAAAAAAGGGAAAAAATATATATTGGCATTTCTACTATAATTGGCCCCTCTGCTGTACTTACGCCCTGACTAGAACAGTATGAGAAATATATGGCAGCTCTGCAAGGGAGCTACATCAGATAAAGTGATGCCAACAACACTGAAGATATATTATGGAAGAGATTTTTCTTGAAATCTATTGGATACTAACCACACAAAAGAAAATGTTACTCTCTACACAGACTTGGAAACGTCAAATTTGTATCAGAGCTATATTAAAGTTTATAGATATGATAGCTAACCTTATCCTTTAGTCTCCTTTATGCCTACTTTCAGAATTATCCTGATAACTTAATTATTTTCCCATCCTTAAACATTTTATAGTGTATACATAGGATTTATTTTCAGACTTAAATCTGCTTAGCTAAGGCAATGAAAATGAGAGATTAGGGGAATCCTTTCCTCTACCCGAAGCTAATGAAAATAAGTGAGTTTGGTATGACATCATTTAAGGAAAGTCTAACCAGGAAGCAATGGTGAGTAGGACTCTGTGATAGCAGGACGGAAAACAGCAAGTCAATTTGACACTTCTAAAACTCATATATACAACTATCATCCTAGTTGAGCCTCATAATGCCCCTGTGTGTTAATATTAATTTCATTTAACAAAAAAAAATGTTACAGCACAAGACATTAAAGTATCCCAAGTTAATCTGGGGACACAATTAGAGAAAATTCCTAAAAAATTAATATTATGAAATTAGATACTTCAAGGAAGGGATGATTCTGCAAAGTCAAATCTATGTTCATACGGAATTGTTACTACTACAGCAAATAATTTCACAAATTCATTTTATGTACATCTTGATTAGAACCCAAGAATCATCAGAAAAGTCTTCAAAAAATATTTAGAAAAAAATACTCATTCTCATTTGCTTAAATCACCTATCTCCCTGATAAGTGATCAGGGAGATACTGTTCTTAGAAAAGAAACTATACAAAAGAAATCTTATGAAATTGTTTTAGGAATGGGATACAAACTGAAAAGTGTGAATGATGTACGTGTATTATAAAGGCATGCAAGTAAAGTGGCATTTACTGAAAGGCCTATGATCAAAATATCAGAAATTATCTTTAATCCACTGTAATCTAATGACATACTGAATTTAAATACTTTCAGCCCATGGAACCACTCTTGACTGTGCAAAACAGAATTGGAATAAAAGAATGATGACTAAAGTCTCAAACACCTAAAGTAAAATATTTTAATAGTAATAGAATCATAAAGTAAAGCCCATAGAACCTTGTCTACTACAGAATAAAATTTACCCATTTTAATAGTAAAACGTGTAAGTGGGTATTTAAAATACTGTTTTGTTTTGTTTTGTTTTGTTTTGTTTTGTTTGAGGCAGAGTCTTGCTCTACTGCCCAGGCTGGAGTGCAGTGGTGCGATCTCAGCTTACTGCAACCTTGGCTTCCTGGGTTTAAGCAATTCTCGTGCATCAGCCACCCAAGTAGCTGGGTCTACAGGCATGCACCACCATACCCAGCTAATTTATTTTTAGTTGATGGGGTTTAGCCATTTTGCCTAGGCTGGTCTCAAACTCCTGGCCTCAAGTGATCCACTGCACCTTGCCTAAAAGACTTTTTAAGGTTTCTTTCAAGCTAGATCCCCTCAATGCCAAAGAAAATTTCCTTTTCATCTTTGTAACTTATCACTTGGCACAGTAAAAATAGCACATACTACTAGTAAATTTTTTGAATTTTATCATATTTCATGGAAATCTTGACTTCCAGATCATCTTGGTTAAACATATTATACAATGGTAGCAGTAAAAATATAGTTTATTAGTGCTTTAAATGGAATGATTAGTCTTATACTAAGTATGCAAGAAACACTACTAGCAGACGATTAGAATGTAAGGGGAATAGTGAAGGTTAGATGATGATGAAGGAAACATACAGAGAATATGGTCATTCTCTAGTTTTTAATAAAAATACATTTAAATGTAAACAAAATCTAATAATCATGAGGCACATGCAAGACTATACACAGGTATCGCTAACGTTCACATCTTCATAACTTTCTTATTAAATCCTGTTGTTACCATCTTACCTTTCTATAGACTTAAAGCGTAACAGGAACATAGAAGACCTTGTACCCACTAACTGCTTTGCCCTACGCAGAGAAGTTTAATACTTGTGTGTGTTGGGGTGGGTGAGAGGAGAAAATATAAAAGCAATAAGCAATAAATGAGTAAAAACAAAACAGAAGCAGGCCAGGCACGGCAGCTCACGCCTACAATCCCAGCACTTTGGGAGGTCGAGGCGGGTGGATCACGAGGTCAAGGCAGATGGATCACGAGGTCAAGAGATCGAGACCATCCTGGTCAACAAGGTGAAACCCCGTCTCTACTAAAAATACAAAAATTAGCTGGGCATGGTGGCACACGCCTGTAGTCCCATCTACTCGGGAGGTTGAGGCAGGAGAATTGCTTAAATCCGGGAGGCGGAGGTTGCGGTGAGCCGAGATGGCGCCATTGCACTACAGCCTGGGTAACAAGAGCGAAACTCCGCCTCAAAAAAAAAAAAAAAAAAAAAGGCAATTTAACCCATTATTTCATATGCTGTGGCTTAGAGTGCTTCAGGTTCTAAATAACCTATCATTTTAAAGTGAACTATTATCTTAAATGTTCTCCAAATACTAATTTAATAAAAATGACAATCAGTTCAATTTGGAGAACAGAGAAGAAAACTGCAAAACACAAATAGCTCCCTAACTACTAGGGCAAATTTGTTTTTCCTTTAAACAGAATGCAAAAGGAAACCCTCATGGGGATTTAAGAGGGATTTTAAAATGTAGAAATACATGAATATTATGCTATACTAACCCTCAAAAAGGAATGATAAGAGGACCAGAAATGCACAGAGGATTCAGACACCTTTAAAGGGTATCCTAAATTAATGTATGTATTTTAGATTTACTGTATTATTTTTGAGATGGAGTCTCACTCTGTCACCCAGGCTGGAGTGCAGTGGTGCGATCTTGGCTCACTGAAACCTCTGCCTCCTGGGTTCAAGCGATTCTCCTACAACAAGTCTCTCACACAGCTGGGATTAGAAGTGCACACCATCACACCCAGCTAATTTTTGTATTTTTAGAAGAGACGGGTTTCACCTTGTTGGCCAGGCTGGCCTCTAACTCCTGACCTCAGGTGATCTGCCTTCTTCGGCCTCCCAGCAAAGTGCTGGGATTACAGGCGTGAGCCATGGAAGCCAGCCTATATTTTAAATTTAGGAAGTGATTTTTCCTTTCTGTTTTCCACCCCTTCCCCCGCCCCCACTTCCATTAGACAGACAAAGAATCTGTGGATTAATAAAGGAGAACAGGAAGAAACGTCCTGAAAATTCTGCTGGTAAATTGGTCTTCCTCCTTCAACCTAATTATGAGGATAGGAAAACTCCGGTTCCTGAAAAATTCTATGAAACATGCTGGTAGGGTGGGAGCTGGCAGAGGGAAGAAGGAAGCTATGATGCATATTTCTGAGGCTTTCCACTGTGAAATCCACAAAAAGAATTTCTTGTACACTTTTACCCTGTGCATGCTTCTGGGAATAAAATTAGATTATTTAAGAACATGTGCACACATTTCCTGTTTAAAAAAATATGAAACAGTAAGTCTGGCTTCTACCTCATTCAACATTTAAAACTTCTATTTGGAATGAAAGATATCAAAATAACTTTCCAATTTATTATTAAACATGAAATTCCCTATAGTTTTAAAATAAAAAGCCTAAGTCTTTCCTCCAAATAAAAATAATTACATATTAAAATTGTTTATCTACCTAAAGTGAGAGAAGAAATATTTTCTGGAATAATTCTGAAAAGTCCTACCTTTTCTTTGCAGCTGGAAAGCATGCTAATAATGCTAAGACAAACTGATTGGACTGAGAGCGCTGGGGACCAGTCTTCTGTTAGAATGGATAAACAGATATGACCATTGCTATAAACATGAGGATGAACAGGAATATTTTCACCAGTAAACATGACCTAAGAGAGAATAAAATTCCATTAAAACTCAAATATTCTCTATTACCAAAAACTAAAATAGTCTCCACATATAACAAGTATTGACTGTACAAAAACAAAATAAAAACAAACCAAAATCAGTGCCAGGAACATGATAAACAACTGCTTATTTGTTTACTCTCATTAACTCAGTAAGTACTGGTTTCACTGAATGAGTAACCACGTAGTAGGGAAAAGAACCCAAATTATTTTTTATTTTGGTTATTTTTGATAAATTCTCCTTAAAAATTCTAAACTACTACATATTTTTTCACTGTAAGAATCATTTTTTCAAATTCTATTCATTGCTCTCTGTATATAAAAATCAAGTATGTTAAAATTCCAAACAAAAATATTCAATTTTGGGAAAATATGAATGACAGGTGGTAGGAATACTCCTACTACTACTATCTGTAACAATGTTAGCTCTAAGGTGCATGTGCAAAGGGAAATGATTGCTATATATTCCACCTCCTCTAAACTCACACATCCATTATGACAGGCACAAGTTACTAGCTGTTAATCTGTAAATAACTATGTGCCTTGACAAAAAATACAAAAGCTGACCAAGTCTCCCAACTGCTTGCTGTTCTACTCTCCTTTTCCTTTTACTCAATTCTTGTAACACTGTTTTTCCTTTCTCTATCTTGCCTCAGCAATGTTTTGAATGGTAATAAATCCATTATTTTCTTCCTTTGCCCTAATAATTTAATAAATATCCTATAGTATTTTTTCTTAAACTTGTTTACCTACACAAATAGGCAGGAGAATAAATTTATATATCCTGAGGAATCTGTACGCATAGTCCAAAGTTGTCTGAAGAAAGGAGAAGTCTTATGTTTATACTGTGTACTATATTTATTCTACAGGTTAGCAGTAATTCCTAACTCCTGATCTCGCCATTAAAAAAACAAAAACAAAACAAACAAAAAACATAGCTGGAGATCTGGTTAAAAATACAAATTTGAGGCCGGGTGCAATGGCTCATGCCTGTAATCTCAACACTTTGGGAGGCTAAGGGGGGTGGTAGATCACCTGAGGTCAGGAGTTCGAGACCAGTCTGGTCAACATGGTGAAACCCTGCCCTCTAATAAAAATACAAAAATTAGCTAGGTGTGGTGGCAGGCACCTGTAATCTCAGCTACTCGGGAGGCTGAGGCAAGAGAATTTCTGGAACCTGGGAGGTAGAGGTTATAGTGAGTCGAGATCGCGCCACTGCACTCCAGCCTGGGCAACAATAATGAGACAAATTCAAGTGTCCTGCTTTCACAGATTCCGATTTAGTAGATATGAGATTTTTATAAAGCTCATCAGATATAAACCAACAATTCCTAAATCAGATTTACAGCATCTCTCTCAGCCCTGCAACCTGCCTCATACCCAACTATAGCAGACTATTAGTAAGGAGAAATCTTACCTTAAATTATAGCAGAAACTGACAAAAGATACACAAGTATTGCTTTAGACATACCCTTTCATCTTTAGAGAGCAGAAAAAAGAACCAGTCATGTAAGTATAAATAGAGTAAGGTATGCTGTAGTTTAATATGGAATATGTTATAGGAAATTACCATAAGCTAAGGTTTTATAGATATTCTAAGTATCTAGCTATGAATCTGATTTTGTCACAATTTTACAAAGACTTACACATTAAAAAAGCAGTCTTTCATATGATTAGGAGTCTTCTAATAATTCAAATATATTAACTAACATATGGGACACATTTCCTTGGCTGAGGCTACATAAGACAGCAAAAGGCATTTTTTTCCCCAAAGGAATGATTTTCCATACTTGCATGTTTCTTTTTTTTTTTTTTTTCTTTAAATTCTGGACATCGACCCTCTATTCCCACTTTAAAAAAAAAAAAGCTAAAAAGCAAAAGTAAAGTCTCAAAATAAGAGAAATCAAGTCACTCAACCTACCTAATTACATGAGGCCCCTGAAAGGACTTTGACTTTGTAATGGCTATGCTCTAAGCATGCCATTTTTCTCAATTATATCTCTCCGTGCTAGTGTCCTCTTCATTACTTTTTGCTAAAAAAAAGTATTGCTCCGTAAAAGAAAACATGCTTAAATGGTCTGATAGTTCTATACTTTGAGTCTGTCCACAATATTTTTTAATAAAATTTCTAATAAATATGAACTATTGTTTTTACATCATATGCATCTGATATTACCATGTGTTATAGATGTGGAAAATGGGAGTTTACAAATCTTACAGAATATGCATCTGCGTTGGGGTATTCATTTTGCCATAAAAAGCCATTTGACCAGTAGGATATTTTCATTAAAACACAAGCAATACCCAGGAGTTCATTATCTGGCCACAATTGTTTTTTAAAAGAGATTTTTTTCCAGTAAGGCCTGTCTCAAGAAGTCAAGCAAAATAGTGATCTGCAAGTGCAAAAAAACAAACAAACAAACAAACAAACTGCCTAATTATCTTCTTTGGCAAAACTGAATCACCAACCTTTTAAGAAAAAAGCAACACGAAGGTTACCACACGATGTTTCCACCAGCCAATTCAGAGCACAAAGAAAGCAGTATTTATCCTAAAGAGAAATGTTTCTAAATCACTTGGCCTGAGAGCCAGAGGTAGGCATGAACCAAAAGGAACTCAGAAGAAAAGAGAAAGAAAAGGAATGAGTAGCAGTAGAAAACACCTACAGCAGAAGCAGTAGACATTCTGTAAGCAAAGAAGAGAGACAGAAACAATTCTGAAGTAAAACTAATTATAAAAATAATTCAGATCTCAATAACCTTTAAATAAAACAGCAGGGGCTTTTTAACATTCTGCATGCAGGGTATATTCATGAAACTTTTAGCAACCCGAAAATTTAGGCAACCAAAACAAGGGAAATTAATTATTTGCATATATTATATAATAGGTAACCCCAAGGGCCTAACTGGCCAGATACAGAATTTTAGAAGTTTATTTAAACATGGAAAGGGTGAATTTACATGCCAGAGGTGAATTTCTGGAAGAAGAAAAAAAAAAAAAGGAAAAGTTTTTCCAATAGTTCATTCATATAAAAGGCAAATAAGCACAGATTCCACAAATAGCATTTTTTCTTTTCTTTTCTTTTTTTTTGAGACAGAGTTTCACCCTTGTTGCCCAGGCTACAGTACAATGGCGCGATCTTGGCTCACTGCAACCTCCTCCTCCCCGGTTTAAACAATTCTCCTGCCTCAGCCTCCCAAGTAGCTAAGATTACAGGTATGTGCCACCACCCCCAGTTAATTTATTACAATGACTTAACAAAAATCAATAATTGAAAGTAGACTTGTAATTGTACACTTCTATAGGTTTATACACTTTACTAAAAACCTCTGCATTATTACTAAGAACAAAATAAAGGATGGATATTAGGTAACTTTCTAATATGAAATTCAAGAATTTCCAAACATCAAACCTAGTACTGAAAGACCTTATGGTACTGAGATCTTACCACAAAGGAGGCAAACTACTGTTCAGACTACTGGTGCAGAGGTAGTTAGAAAGTCAATCACCTAATATGGTGTCAAGCTAGGTCAAAACACAGTATATACAAATGAGCAGTACAAAACAATATAATTATAAAAGCCAATCTACAATATGGATACCAATGTTTTTCCAGGGACAGTATGAGGAAAATGTGTTCTCTGATTACAATTATAAGCAAATGATAGTACTTAATGTGTAACTACATAAACTGACCATACAAGCAATGAGTTTATTGTTGTAATGGAAACTAAATCAGATATTTAATTATGTATAACATATGATATAGGTAGTCTACCATAAATGGCAAGTATTTGACAAAAATGACTGGAGATTGGAATTTTAGCATTGCTTTCAATCCAATTTTCTCTTTTTAGTCCTCTCATATGTATCAGCAAGCATCCATAAGTGTTCCCTGATACTCTGTAATAACCAGTACCATGCAACTATAGAAGTACTGCAAAGACAAAATTATTGGGCACAACGAAACTAAACTTGGATTGCCTTGGATGATAATCATTCTCTTTATACTCTGTGTTCTCTCAGCCTACCAGTCTAATCCTCCGTCTTCCTTCTCCTTGACCCCCAAGTCTTCAGTGAATAGTGTTCACTGTTCACCTTCTTTCTGGTGGCCAAAAATGCTTGACAATTTAAGGCAATAAAAACTGTTACTCACAAAGACTTTGGAAAGCTTGAACATCACCTCATGAAAGAGGATGGAAAATCAGACCAGGAGAAAAAGACAAGATGAGGACATCATGAAAATAGGTTCTCAATCTCTGCAATGAATGAATTTTGAGCAACAGAAAAGGATCTGTGGTAAGGGGGCATAAACAGGAGAGGGTTAAAGCTTTATAATCAAGACATTTGTACTTTCAGCACCACTCTTAGTATCAAAAGGGCTTCAAATCAAAGAGACACTGTTCCCTTCCCTCTAAAATAAGTATTTACCCTACTTCTAAAATACTGAAAATTTCCTCACCAAATATTAGTTAAAAATCTCAAAAACAATAACCCTGTGTAACTGGGAGGTTTAAAGGTAGTATAAATCAGGAGCGGTGACTCACGCCTGTAATCCCAGCACTTTGGGAGGCTGAGGCAGGTGGATCACTTGAGGTCAGGAGTTCCAGACAAGCCTGGCCAATATGGTGAAACCTCATCTCACCTAAAAATACAAAAATTAAATAAGTGTTGTGGTGCGTGCCTATAATCCCAGCTGCTCAGGTGGCTGAGGCGGGAGAATTGTTTGAACCCAGGAGGTGGCGGTTGCAGTGAGCAGAGATCATGCAACTGCACTCCAGCCTAAGCGACACAGTGAGACCTCATCTCAATAAAACATAAGTAAAGGTGACATACATGTATTTCAGATTTGTTCCACTCAAATAGAATGTTTTAACAGAAAAAAGGGGTATAACTATCGGACATGTAAAGTAATGGAAGAACTTTACCTTGGATGTAGACACAAAAAGTAGTAGTAGTGTGAAGATACTAAGCTTGATGGCTTCTTTTTTTTTTTTTCTTTTTTTGGTTTTGTTTTGTTTTTGAGATGGAGTCTCACTCTATTGCCCAGGCTGGAATGCAGTGGTGTGATCTTGGCTCACTGCAACCTCCACCTCCTCGGTTCAAGCAATTCTTCTGCCTCAGCCTCTGAAAAGCTGGGACTACAGGTGCATACCACCATGCCTAGCTAATTTTTGCATTTTTAGTAGGGGTTTCACCATGTTAGCCAGGCTAGTCTCAAACACCTGACCTCAAGTGATGTGCACTCACTGGCCTCCCAAAGTGCTGGGATTACAGCCATGAGCCACCACACTCAGCTGTGGACTTCAGAGTTTTGATGGAGACGGGCCATCTCTCCTAATATCTATGAGAGAAATGTCAAGCTTCTTTCACACTGCAAGATCCTTTTTGATGAGCCCCAAAATATCTTTCCACTCTCTTCTCCTGCTGTAACCCCCACATGTATCGACACATAAAACTACAACAGCTAATATGTTCACAAATCTGAAGAGGCCAAGTCCTTTCACACCTTGCCCTATATTTTTCACATAAACTCTTTGTCCTTTAAGGCCCAGTTCAACCTTGGTTGTTTTCCCTTTTGCTCCCAAAGCATACAATTCAAACTTCAGTTAACTGTCTGTACAGCTGTATACGCCAAAAATCATGGAGTCTTCCATGACTCCTCTTCCTCAGTCATACTCCAAATTAATCCATAAGCAAATCCTGTTGATTCAACTGTTAAAACAGGTCCAAAATATGACCACCTTCCAAAACATCCACTGCTACCCTTCTGGTGCAAGTCACCATCGTTTCACCTGGGTTACTGTAATGGTCCATCTCATCTCCTTGCACCTTTAATGCCCTGAACAGTTTTTATGCCACACAACAGCCAGACTGGTCCTTTTAACTTTAAATAGGACTATGTTATTCCTCTGATCAAAATCTTCCAAAGGCTTCCTGATCTCACTGAGAGTAAAAAGTCAAAATTCTTACAATGGGCTATAAATGTCCTATACAATCTGTGATGACCCCTCCAGTCAAAATGATCTCTCTGACCGATACAGTTTGGATGTCTGTCATGTCCAAATCTCATGTCAATGTAACCCCCAATGTTGGAGGTGTGGGAGGTGTTTGTGTCACTGGGGTGGATGCTCTCATGAATGGTTTGGTGATGTCCTCGACAGTGAATGATTTCTCTTGAGATTTGGTTGTTTAAAAGTGTGTGGCACCTTTCCACTGACTCTTGCTCTCACACTCACCATGGGAGACACCTGCTCCTTCTTTATCTTCTGCCATGACGGTAAGCTTCCTGAGGCCATCACCAGAAGAAGATGGCAACACTATGCTTTTGTACAGCCTGCACAACTGTATAAACCTCTTTTCTTTATAAACTACCTAGTGTCTCAGGTATTTCTTTATAGCAGTGCAAAAAATGGCCTAATACACTGACCTAGGCCTTATACTCCCCTTCCTGTTTATACAGTACTCCAGGGACCTATCCTGAATGTTCCAGATTTAGAGCCTTTGCATTTTGTCTTCACCTGTTCTCTCAACTCTTTCAAATGGCTTACTCCTGCACATCTTTCAGATCTCTCCTCCAGTGTCACCTTCTCACTGAAATCTTTCCAGTGACTCTATCCAGTATTTCAATACCCTCATCCCCCTTTCTGTACTTTTCCCCCACCATCTTCCATACTATATGTATTTAACTCATTGCTTACTGTCTCTTCCCACAAGAATGCAAATTCCACCTAAGCAGGATTTTTGTTGTTTTTGCAGTTTTGGTCATCACGGAATCACGGGCACCCAGCACAGCGTCTGTCTCATGATACATGCTCAAGAAATACAGAATGAATATTTTCCTATCCAAATACTAAACAGATTATAAACTGTTTAAAGGCAAGCCCAATGCCTTTTAAATCTCTGTATTCTCTCCCCTCTCTGAGGAAGAAACAGTATTTGATGCCAAATACATGCCCAATACATGTTGAATTAACCAACCATTTTCCTGTATCCTCAGAAAACAGAATATATACGTAGAAAGATCTTTTCTGTATGGCTGACAGTAAATGTACATTAGCGGCAAGCAGTGATGAAAAGATGCCTCATCTCTGTTTCCACATTAACTGACAAATTATTTGTTATTCTTCTTTCTTTTAAGGCAAATAACTGAGCCAAACATTTTAGAAAAGTGACTTTTTCATCATAAGGCAGGACACAATATCAGGTATTAATACAACTGGGAAGAGGAAAAACACAACAAACCATAATGGTGTATAACAGATCTCATTTACAGGTACAAAAGCGGTAATGAGATTAATCTATTCTAGAAATATTTCCCAAATTCTACTCTTGTAACTAGTGATAAACTCAGTACTGCTGATGTCATGGAAAGGTGAAAGGCTTCTTCTTTCTTTCTTTTTTAGAGATGGGGTCGGCCTACACTGCCCAGGCTGGTCTCAAACTCCTGGGCTTAAGTGTCCGGCTGCCTCAGCCTCTCAAAGTGCCTGGGTTACAAGCATGAGCTACCACACCTAGCCAGAAAGATGAAAGACTAATTTATCTAACAAATGCTAATGCTACAGAGTTTCGTCAAATAAAATTGTGGGGGAATTTTACTGCCCTAGAAGATTGATTCCAGCTGCTTTCCCAGGGCATTGGATCTCTGGAAAATTTCAGTTATTGGAAAAATCTTGACATATACAAGCACATCAAGCATTGATGTTTGAACCATTATAATTATGTTAAAACCATACAGATTATGTATAAATACATTTTTAAAAATTTTAAAGTATTACTGGCCTCAGACTAGTTTTGTCATTTTCCCCATCAATGGATATTAGAACATACAGCCTCTATGCCATGAGAGGGGCTAACAGAATTAACTGATATTAAAAAAGAAATCCTCACTGGGCGTGCCTATGATCCCAGTACTTTAACAGGCCAAGGCAGGTGGATCACTTGAGGACAGGAGTTCGAGACCAGCCCAGTCAACATGGAGAAACCTTTTCTCTACCAAAAATACAAAAAAATTAGCCGGGCATGGTAGTGCATACCTATAGTTGCAGCTACTTGGAGAGGCTGAGGCAGAGGGAGGACGGTTTGAGCTCAGGAGGCAGAGGCTGCAGTGAGCCAAGATCATGCCACTGCACTCTAGCCTGGGCAACAGTGAGACTTTGTCTCAAAAAAATAAATACATAAATAAATAAAAAATAAAAAAAAAAACAGCTAGGCATGGTGGCACTTGGCTGTAGCCCCTGCTACTCTGGAGACTGAGGTGGAAGATCACTTGAGCCCAGAAGCTGGAGGCTGCAGTGAGCTATGATTACAACACAGCATATGTAGGTTACTTTTTTTGATCTACCCCATCAAAAAAAGTGAATTAAAAAAGGAATCCTCATATTTCAGAAAGGGTGAAAATAACTGGCTTTCAAAGGTATCATTTATTTCACATATAATCTTTTACTTTGAGAGGAAATTACTGCATAGATAAGTAGGCATTTTTTTCCACACTGGTACTTGCATCTAATTGGCAGTATGGTAAAGGAGGAAAGGAAAGACTTGGGTTTGGGTCTTGACTGTTCTATTAACTAGCTATTAAAACATGAACAAGGCACTCCACTTCTACAAGCTTCAATTTCTTCACATATAAAATGAGGATGAATTTACCTCCCCTAACCACTTCATTAAAAGGTGTTAGAAGACAAAATCAGAATGTAAGTTAAATTACAAAGTATTATAGAAATAATACAGAATGCATGGAAGTGCAAAAAAAGTTAAGTTTGGATGTGACTACACAGGGACTTGAATGCCAGGCTAAAAACTTGATTCCATAGGAAATAAAAACCATTAGGAGGTTTTACTGTCAGGGGATGGGGAATTCTGGGGAATGTGGGGTGAGACAGAGTGCTGTGGAAGTGAAGTGGGGGTGGGGGTGTATGCGTGGTTTGTAACCAATGAGCTAACTGTGTCTTCAAAGAAATCTAATGGCGCCATGAGAGGATGCATAGGAATCCAAAGACCTATAGGCTACTGTAGCCGTTCAATTAAAAGATAAAAACCTGGATTAGGCAGGCATGATGACTCACATATGTAATCCCAGCACTTTGGGAGGCCAAGGAGGTAGGCTTATCGCTTGCGCCTAGAAGTTCGAGATTAGTCTGGGCAACGTGGCAAAACCCCATCTCTACAAAAAATACAAAAATTAGCTGGGTGTGGTGGTGACATGCACCTGTAGTCCCAGCTGCTTGGGAGGCTGAGATGGGGGGATCATTTGAGCCCCGGAGGCAAAAGCTGCAGTGAGCCAAGTTCGAGATCACACCTCTGTACTCCAACCTGGGTGACAAAGTGAAACTGTCTCAAAAAAAAACAACTACAGCACTGACAGTAAGAAAGGAGTGGGCTGCCTTTCAAACGCAGGAGGGAGGAGTGTAGAAAAAGAGAAAAATTTAATACAAAATAGACAGGTGGACAGTAACCAGAATAAAGAAAAAAAATTCTTTATTTTGTTATTGGAAAGGTCAAGTTTAGTTGTGTTAAATTTGAGATGTCTGGAGGTACTCACAAGGGTGTGAAATTAAGCCTTAAAAGAAGAGGTGTTCCCAGAACTATAGTTCTGGGAGTTAGCTGCTTAAGGCGACTGAAGGTGAAGGAAGAGTGAGAAGAGTAACAGAGTGCTGAATAAAGAACCTGGATAACACCAATTGAAAGAGCGGGCAGAACTAAAATCAGGGAAGGAGAATAAAATGAATTTGAGGTAGAACAAGAGGGAGAAATTATTACAAATGCTGTAACTTACATAAATATTAAAAAAGAAATTCAACATTATTTTTAAGTTTGATATTTGATTTAGAATTAAATATTAAGGAAAGAGTTTAGAGAACACGTTCTTGACTTGGTTTCATGCTTACAGAAATATTATTTTCCTCTGGTGAAAAATCTGTAAGCTCCCAGAGTAAGCTTTCCCCACTGTCTCCCTAGTCAAAAGCTTCTGAGTTGGTGTGACATAGCCTTCCTTCCCATACCATCAATGAACTTAGTTGAAGGTAGACAAATAGGCTGAAGATGAAAAGGGACTGAGATCCCGTTGTCTTCACGCATTCATAGAAATGATGCAGACCAGCCAGAATGCAACAAGAGAAAGCGATGACAATCTTCTGGAGAGATGTTTGTTTTGACTTTTTATTATAGTCTATAGATGCTTATTACAGACATCTAGAGGTCACAATAGCACATACCCTTTCACTTAAAACAATTATCTCTTTACTTACAGCACAATACAATAACTGACTTCTATCTCTTCTCTTACATGACTAAGAAAAGACTAAGCTGTGTTTGGTATATTGTTTAAAGTAGCAATGAAATACCATTTTCCTCCACACAGTATACTTCAGCACCCAACAAGCTAAATTTTCAGTATCTGGGAAATATTTCAGGTATTTGGTTCTATTTTCCAGAATAGCTCATTAGCTAGCAATACCAGAAGGAGTTGTCATTACGCTTATCCCTTTAGCCAACGGATATCGAAAGCCTCAAATTTTAAAAATGAAGTGCTTTGTTATAATAATTCTCTTAAGAATAAGTAATTATAGTAACTCAGTTACCTATCTTACAAAGCCAGAAATCTGCAAGTCATCCTAGAGTCTTCCTTTCTCTAACCTCTGATTAATCATTTACCATATTTAAATAGCTCTCAAAAACATTCCTCTACCACCATTATCCCTTGTCTAAGTATTAAGCTATTAACTAAACTGACTGGGCATAAAATCATAATAATCAGACTTTGGGTCGATGTTTAGATATTTAACACCTGGTGATGTACTCTGCCCTTCCAGTACTAAGAGGTTGCAAAGACAGCAAGTCAATGCAAAATCAAAGTACTCCTTCCAAAGAAAACTTTTCTCTTCACCATGTGATTCTATTATCTGACCTACGGGAAGTGCCTCCAGTTATTCTAAAATGCCAACTTCTCCCACATCCTAGAGTACTTGTCCCCAATATTGTTGGCACAAGGGACCAGTCTGGTGGAAGACAATTTTTCCATGGATGGGGTGGGGGTGTTGGATGATGGTTTTGGATTAAACTGTTCCATCTCAGATCATCAGGCATTAGATTTTCATAAGGAGCATACTACCTCTATCCCTCACTTCTGTAGTTCACAATAAGGCTTGTACTCCTATGAGAATCTAATGCCACTGCTGATCTGACAGGAGGCAAAGCTCAGGCAGTAATGCAGCTCACTTCCTGCCGTGTGGCCCTACTCCTAACAGGCCATGGACCAGAAACAGTCCGAAGCATGGAGGTTGGGGACCCCCAGCCTAGAGGCCTGGTTAGATTTCTATTCCCTTTTCTGCTAGCATTTATGGATAAAAAACAAACAGAATAATTTTAGAAGCACAAATACAGTAAAGCCCTAATCCCAATGAAGTGTAATGTTCATAGTATCTTGCTTATATTACAAATAAGATTGAAATAACAAATCCATCTAAATACATATAATTGATTTATATGTTTTTACTTAGACATCACTGGCATTTAGCTATCTAAAAAAAAAAAAAAAAAAAAAAAAAAAAAAAAAAATATAAAAAAAAAAAAAAAAAAAAAAAAAAAAAAAAAAAAAAAAAAAAAAAAAAAAATTTAAAGCAAGGCAATTACCTGAGGAGAGTCAAAAGGATATCGACTACTAAATTTAAATAGAAGTTGAAACTTTTCCCCTTCATATAAGGTACCTGGTGCACCTTCCATGTCTACAATCCACCTAGAATAGAAAAGGCAAATTAAAAACTTAAGATAATAGAGACTGGGGTAAGGAGGAGAAAAGAGAACACCAACTACTTCCTATACACTAAGCACTGGGACAAGAGTTGTTTATTCGTAACAGCAGTTGCCAGTCTCACAATAACTCTGAGCGTTAATACTCATGACATATCCCTTTCTCTGACACTCAGGGGTTAAATAACCAGGTCAAGGTGAGACAGCTAGCAAAAGACAGAGCCAGGTCTAAAAAAGCAAACAAAATAAAAACTCAAACTTAGGTGTGCCGACACCAAAGCCTGTGCTCTTCCTACTTGATTTATACTAACTAATTTTTCCAAAATATCATTTCTACAATGCTGATATTATGTATTTTACACATAATATCAAACTAATCAACTGCCTGATTATTACTGGTGGAAGCCATGGAGAAATACATATAGACAATGACAACAGAGAACTGTAGCTGTCAGACTTATTTTTTTCATCAACATTCTAGAGAAGATTAACAGGGAAAGGGGAACTAAACTGACATCAGTCCACTTACTCTGAGAGTTAAGCAAAGCTTTGTAGTGCCTTTCCTTTATCTCACACTATGTATCAATTGTTTAATGAAGTCCAGAATAGATTTCTATGGCATCTATGCAAGCCTACTTTATTTTCATCTGTAACAATCATAAATATAAATATGTTTTTATTTTTAGTCTATATACTATTTCTTGCTATTTTAAGATGGGGGAAGAATAAGGGATAATGACAAGCAAAGATTACAGGGCAGCAGCCAAGCACGGTGGCTCAAGTCTGTAATCCCAGGACTTTGGGAGGCTGAGGTGGACGGATCATGAGGTCAGAAAATCAAGACCATCCTGGCTAACATGAAACCCCATCTCTACTAAAAAAAACACAAAAATTAGCCAGACATGGTAGTGTGCACCTGTAATCCCAGCTGCTCAGGAGGCTGGGGCAGGAGAATCACTTTAACCCGGGAGGCGGAGGTTACAGTGAGCCGAGATTATACCACTACACTCCAGCCTGGGCAACAGAGCAAGACTCTGTCTCAAAAA
>NW_016108125.1:258051-260954 GCF_001604975.1 Cebus imitator
CCTGTAATCCCAGCTGCTCAGGAGGCTGAGGCAGGAGAATTACTTGAACCCGGGAGGCGGAGGTTACAGTGAGCCGAGATTATACCACTACACTCCAGCCTGGGCAACAGAGCAAGACTCTGTCAAAAAAAAAAAAAAAAAAAGATAACAGGGCAGCATTAGAAGCAAAAGTGAACTGAAGTCATTAACAATGAGTTCCTATTTATAGCTCTGTCACTTATAATTATTGTATACCTAGCCAATTCTCTTGAACTTTTCAGGTATTAAACTTTCTTGTATTTTAAAACACAAGAAAACAAAAGGAAGACAGAAAAGACAGTGCTGGGATTCTAGTCATCACCACGTATACCATGAACTTAGGAATATGTAAAATGATAAATATGCCTATTCTCTAAAAGAAATCGGCTACAGTATACAGACTCTTAAGAGCATAGCTATTCATTTTTAGAATGCATGCTGAGTACCATACATGGTAATGAAAGATATGACCACAGACCCAAGAGACAATATTTTATAGTGAAATTAGACAGTTATAACTTAAGTTATACTGAAGTGGGAATTACAGTTAATCTTAACTAGTTGTGTAAGGCCTCTCCAGTTTTAACTACCTCAATAGTAAAACAGAAAATAATTACCTCATATTGTTGCTGGAAAGTTAAGTGACCCCGCATATGTAAAAAACCTAGCACATTCCTGACTCAGAGCCAATGCATGGTAAATTAAATACAAGACAAAAGCTGCATACAGAACAAAATCTCTCTCTCTCTCTTTTCTGTTGTTTTTGAGACAGAGTCTCACTCTGTTGCCCAGGCTGGAATGCAACGGTATGATCTCGACTCACTGCAACCTCCGACTCCCAGGTTCAAGTGATACTCCTTCCTCAGCCTCCCATGTAGCTGAGATTACAGGTGTGTACCACCATGCCCACCTAATTTTTCTATTTTTAGTAGAGACAGGATTTTGCCGGGTTCGTCAGGCTGGTCTCCAACTCCTGACCTCTTGAACCGCCTGCCTTGACCTCCCAAAGTGCTGGGATTACAGGCATGAGCCACCACGCCAGGCCCAAAGAAACTCCCCTTTTATATATTAGGTCCTTCATAGTCTTTTAAATTCCTTTTTTATTTTTCCACCCACATCCACTAGGCAGTGATATTCCCAAGAAAAATGGTGGTCATTCATTCTGTTTAAATGGTAATTTTTGGACACACAACATAAATTTACATATGACCTATACTAACAAGCACAGCTTTTAAATAAGAGCTAAGCAAGTATCTCATCAATCCTTGTAGTATCTGTATGACAGGTCAAAGACAGAATAACTTCCAAGAGTTTCAGGTACTTTATGATAATTTTTTTTTTTTTTTTTTTTTGAGACAGGGTCTTATTCTGTCACCTAGGCTGGAGTGCTGCAGCACAATCAGGGCTCACTGCAGCCCTGACCTCCTGGGCTCAAGTTACTCCCGCCTCAGACTACCGAGTAGCTGGAACACAGACGTACACCACCATGCCCAGCTAACTTTTTAAATTTTTCTTTTTTTAAGTAGAGATGGGGTCTCCCTATGTTTCCCAGGGTGGTCTGGAACTCCTGGGCTCAAGGGATCCTCCTGCCCTGCCTCAGTCTCCCAAAGCACTGAGATTACAGGCATGATCCACCATACCAGGCCTAATAACTTTTTATTACTTAATAAAGTAAGATATGTTTAGTGTAGAAACTTCAGAAAAGTATAAATAAAAATCACCCAGTGATAACCACTGTGAAAGTTTTTGGGGGTACACTTCATTCTAGTCATTTTGTTTCCTGGCCTATATGAAATGGCAGTCCAGTAGCTGTATCTTGTGCACACTTAAATTACATAAATTTAAACCATCAGGGTTAGTGATTCCATTCATGAGCATATGCCCCAAGTTAGGATGTGATGAGACTACATGTGTTGTTCTCTCAATCAGTCTCAGTTCTTTAACACCTGTGAGTACCTAGTAATCTGTAATTCTAATGTTTAAGCATTATTATTTTTTATTTCTTCATACATCATGGTTCCTAATCAAAGATAGAACCATCTATTCCACTCTGGAGGAAAAACTGGGATTGGTGGATTTATTAAAACAGAGTACATACCAATAAGGTCTTACTTAAGGATTTTTCAAAGATAATTATAACTATACAAAATTTTTACCTTACATGCTGACTACAACTCATACTTGACTATACAACCATACTTGACTATAACTCAAGTGATGCCATGTTTCACTGTACTGCCTTGACAAATCTTTTCCATATCACTGATATTTATACCATTCCCAAATTATCCCTAGAATCAGTAACACTGAAATGAGTATAGTTAGTTCTAAGTCTTTTTCTATATCTGTTCCTTTCTTAGGATGGTGAGTAGTAGGTCAAATAGGATAGTATTCACATTGTTTAAGGTCTCGATACATGCTACCAAATTGTCTTCCAGAAAGTTAAAAAAATTTTTTTCTGTGGGTTCAAAGTAGGTGTATATGTCTGTAAGGTACATAAGGTATTTTGATACAAGCAAACAATGCATAATAATCCCATCAGGGTAAATGGGGTATCCCATCATCTCAAGCAGTTATCCTTTCTGTTACAATCCAATTATACTTTTAGTTATTTGAAAATGAAAAATAAATTATTGACTATAGTCACCCTTTTGTGCCATCAAATACTAGAGATCTTATTCATTCTATTTTTTGTACCCATCAGAAAGCTTCTTAATGTGCTTTCAACATCCTCTTTATGCATCTTCATATACTCTTAACAATCTAGTTCTTTATAAGACTATCTTTAAGCCGGGCGCGGTGGCTCAAGCCTGTAATCCCAGCACTTTGGGAGGCCGAGGCGGGTGGATCACGAGGTCAAGAGATCGAGACCATCCTGGTCAACA
>NW_016108125.1:261078-262591 GCF_001604975.1 Cebus imitator
AAAAAAAAAAAAAAGACTATCTTTATATCCTAGAAGATGGCACAAAGGTAAAACTTTGATGGTTCATTTACAGTAAATCATTAAATCATTTTAAAAGAAAAATTCTTACCTGACTGGTATCTCTAAATGATAGGATTTACTCTACAACAAAGGTATTGTTGCTTTGGCTGCTATAATTTGTAGTACTACCTGGTAATCTACTAAAATGTTTCTATTTGTAAAAATTTAAAACATTCTTTCAATTTCTTATAAATTATTGTGTTGTATGGTTTCCCCATCCTCTCAAAAAAGTAAAGGATGAAAGAGGAAGTAATCTCATTATTATCAGTTTCCTTGAGAGCTATAGAGACAGCTAATATAGAGACTCGGGATACTCTGAGGTAGGCTAATAAAAGGAGAGAGGAAAAAGATTAAAATGGGACATAATCTGCATCAGGATGAAAAAAGCGTCAGTTTCATTTGAATAATAATATGCAACACAGCTGGGTGCAGTGGCTCATGCCTATAATCCCAGCACTTTGGAAGGCTGCGGCAGGAGGATCACCTGAGGTCAAGAGTTCAAGACCAGCCTGAACAACATGCAGAAACCCCATCTCTACTAAAAATACAAAAATTAGCTGGGCGTGGTGGCGCATGTCTGTAATCCCAGCTACTGGGGTGGGGGGCGGAGGGGGTGGTTGAGGCAGGGGTTGCACTGAGCCAAGATGGCGCCATGGCATTCCAGCCCGGGCAACAAGAGTGAAACTGTCTCAAAAAATAGTAATAATATGCAACAAATGCCACTCTAAATGTATGCTATATTTTTGGTTTAGAATAAGAGTTTTATATTTTCTATGTATGATATATACAAAAAAATCAGTTTAAAACTCAACGATGTATTTATTTATTTTTTTTTTTTTTAGACAGAGTGAGTCTTGCTCTGCCACCAGGCGCCCGGCTGGAGTGCAGTGGTGAGATCTTGCCTCATTGCACCCTCCGCCTCCTGGGTTCAAGCAATTCTCCTGCCTCAGCCTCCCAACTAGCTAGCTGGGACTACAGGCATGTACCACCATGCACAGCTAATTTTTGTATTTTTAGTAGAGACGGGGTTTCACCATATTGGCCAGTATGGTCTCTATCTCTTGACTTCGTGATCCGCCCACCTCGCCCTCCAAAGTGCTGGGGTTACAGGCATGAGCCACCATGCCTGGCCAAACTCAACAATATTTTTAAGTGATTGTTACAGAGATAAAGATATGTATTACCTTTTTTTCAAAAGAGTCTATACAACTATTCATAATATTCTTGAAGGTTTTTAAAACTTTGACTCCTGTCTTAGGTACTGATACAAATGCCAATGTCAAAGTTACCCAGAACTGTTTCCTCTGCAAGTTATATGACTTTTGGTCACTTATGCTCCCTGGACCTAGACTACACTAAATATTTGAATTGGCTCATCGTCCTACAAGTTGGTTTATAGTCAATTTTTATCTTATTGCCTACTTTTCTTTTCAGAGTTTTTTTTTTTTTTTTT
>NW_016108125.1:263505-275219 GCF_001604975.1 Cebus imitator
AAAAAAAAAAAAAGAAGAAAAGAAAAATAAATTTTAAAAATTTACCAGATAGTTTAAAAAAAAAAAGCTTTACAAATTATGCAATAATGTGTATAATATGATACTGATTATATATATAAATGCATAGAATAAGATCTGTTTACTGTATTTACCTCTTGGTGAAAGAGAGTAAGATGAAATGTGAAAATCATTTTGTAATTTTAAAAAGTAGGTGAACATTCATACATTATCGATAACAAAGAAAGAGCAGTTTAAAAACTAAATACTTACTGTGTAATTGAATTCTGAACACTCTTTTCATTTAAAGTCATCCCAGGTGGTGGGTCATTCTGCAAAGCCAACAGTTCTTTCTGTAGTCGTTTCTAGAAAAGAACATGAATAATAATTTGTCCCTTTTTTTTGAGACTGGGTCTGTGTCACCCAGCTTGGAGTGCAGTGGTGTGATCACAGCTCACCACATCCTCAAACTTCTGGGCTCAAGGAATCCTCCCACCTCAGTCTCCCAAGTAGCTTGAGACTATAGGTGTACACCACAATGCCCAGCTAATTTTTTTTTGGTAGAGACAGGGGTTTCACTTTGTTGCTCAGGTTGGTACTGAACTCCTCAAACGATTTTCCCAACCTCAGCTTCCCTAAGTGCTGAGATTACAGGTGTGAGCTACCACACTTGGCCTGTTTTAGAAACACATCCTTCCAGTTATCCTTGATAATATCCTTCTCCAATCTGAAATTATTGATTAAATTTCCTCCAAACGTCCATATCTTTCCCCTTTACTAGTCCTTTATATATTCTATATACCTATTGCTCAAAATTTGAAGAGCCTGTCCTATAATTCACAATCTATTGTCAAACTATTTCAACACTAGAGCTTCCAGGCAGCTGAACATGAGGAGCTTCCTGGAGGGTAGCACACCTGGAAAGGACATGGAAGCTCCACATTCCTTCCCTCATGCATCTCTTCATCTGTATGCATTATAATATTCATTAATATAAACCAGTAAATACATCCATGACAGTAAAGGTAGTTCCGGCAGCAGCCACCAGAGCCTCAAGAGCACAGCCAAATGGGTGGCTTTCCTGGAAAATCTGCTGGAAGACTTAGAAGGCATGAAAAGATTTAGGGAATTTAAAAATATCAATGAAGAAAATATTTTTTTTTGGCTAGCATGTAAAAATTTCTTTAATGCATGATAAGCAGATGCAGGAAAAGGCAAAGGAGGTCTATATGACCTTTCTGTCCAGTAAGGCCTTGTCACAAGTCAAAAAAAGAGTCAGTCTTCACTCAATGAAAAGATCCTGGAAGAACCACTTCCTCTGATGTTCCAGGAACTCCAGACTGGATCTTCAATCTCATGAGGTACAACAGCTACAGTTTCTTCTTAAAGTTTGACTAGATTTCTGTTGTTGTTGTTGTTGATTTTTTAAGAGACAGGGCCTCACTTGTCACTCAGGCTGGCATGCAGTGGCATGATCCCAGCTCACTGCAGCCTAGAACTTCTGGGCTCCAGCCATCTTTCTGCTTCAGTCTCCCAAGTAGCTAGAACTACAGGTGTGCAATACCACGCGTGGCTAATTAAAAACAACTTTTTTTGTAGAGACAGGGTCTCACTATGTTGCACAGGCTGGTCTTGAACTCCTGGCCTCAAGTGATCCTTCCACCCTGGCCTCTCAAAGTTCTGGATTACAGGTGTGAGCCACTGTGCTGGCCCTGATTTGCTTTTAAAATACAGGCAAACTGCAAAAGAGGAGAAAGTTCAGCCTGATGCTCAAACTACAAGTAGAAAAGTTTCTAGAATTTTTAACACGAGTTCCCAAAGACTGGCAGATTTATGGAGGAAACAAGTAGGCTGGTGTGGTGGCTCATGAATATAATCTCAGCACTTCAGGAGGGAGAGGTGGAAAAACTGCTTGAACCCAAGAGTCTGAGACTAGCTTTGGCAACACAGTGAGATACTTTAAAAAAAAAAAAAAAAAAAAATTAGCCAGGCATAGGTGCATGCACCTGTACTCCCAGCTACTTCAGAGGATAATGCAAAAGGATCTTTTGAGCCCAGGAAGCCAAGGCTGCAGCGAACTTAGTTGTATCACTGCACTACAGCCTAAGTTAGAGAATGAGATTGTCTCAAAAATAAAACAAAAATAAGAAAAAAAAATCATAATAAAAAGTAAAAAAACTTATAATTCCCTTGTTATGTACAAAAACTGAAAGGCACAAAACTCTTCAATGGGATATGTGTATTAACTGCTTGACCAGTTAAGTTTTGCACAATGGCTAATCCTACACTTAAAAAAATTGCTTTGAAGTTTCAGTTCACAAAATGATTTCTTCCACACTGGAAAAAATATTTCAACACTGATGCTAAAGCAGTTTTAAAAATTTTTTCAGCCGGGCGCGGTGGCTCAAGCCTGTAATCCCAGCACTTTGGGAGGCCGAGGCGGGTGGATCACGAGGTCAAGAGATCGAGACCATCCTGGTTAACATGGTGAAACCCCGTCTCTACTAAAAATACAAAAAATTTGCTGGGCATGGTGGCACGTGCCTGTAATCCCAGCTACTTAGGAGGCTGAGGCAGGAGAATTGCCTGAACCCAGGAGACGGAGGTTGCGGTGAGCCGAGATCACTCCATTGCACTCCAGCCTGGGTAACAAGAGCGAAACTCCATCTCAAAAAAAAAAAAAAAAAAATTTTTTTTCAACACTAAAGCAGTTATGAATAGCCAGTTATCTATAAAACATCAAGACTTCATAGCTACTATATTGAGGTTGTAGGTTGAGTAACCCTTATCTGAACTGCTTGTGGCCAGAACTGTTTCGGGTTTACTTGATGAGCATCCCAAATCTGAAAACCCAGAATCTAAAATACTCCAGTGAACACTCCCTTTGAGTGTCATGTTGCTACTCAAAATGTTTCAGATTTCAGGGCATTTCACATTTCAGATTGGGGATGCTCAACCTGTGTAAGATCTTAACAGCTTGGGTTAAAAGTGCTTAAAAGGGCCAGGCATGGTGGCTTAGGACTGTAATCCCAGCACTTTGGGAGGCTGAGGAGAGACTATCCTGACCAACATGGTGAAACTCCATCTCTACTAAAAAATACAAAAATTAGCCGGGCATGGTAGTGCAAGCTTGTAGTCCCAGCTACTGGGGAGGCTGAGGCGGAAGAATCACTTGAATCGGGAGCCAGAGGTTGCAGTGAGCAGAGATTGCGCCACTGCCCTCCAGCTTAGTGTCATAGCAAGATTTTGTCTCAAAAAAAAAAAGTGCTTAGAAGTTTTAGCAGTGCTTCCTTTGCTGCTTTCTAATTATAAAAACCACAGTTCTCCATAATCCTTAAAAGAATGTCATTTCACAGACAAGCTTTCCAGAGAAGTTCTAAAAGTAACCCTTTACGCAAAAAGCCTTTTGAAAATGTTAGGCTTTGTGACAAGAATCAAATCAGAAGAAAAAAAGAAAAGAAAATATTAATAAAATGTTAAACAATTCTATATATATAATTTTTTTTAAGTAATTTAAATCTATAATCTATTTGTCTTCATAAATAGGACCACCTTCACATGGTTTAATATTTCAAGGTTATTGTTGTGAACGTCATTTTTAGAACATCATAATACAACATATTATGATGTGAGATATGTTGAGATTTTCTTCCTACATCCTAGGTATCCTAAAATGGCTATGTATTTTGCATACTTATTTGTACAGCTTTTTATTGTATGCCTCTTCCCTTGTTACCATCAGTGTCCATTCTTTTTCAGTGTAGAACAAGGCAAAAACAAAACAAAACAAACAAAAAACACAGTAGTCCCTAATTTATGAATTATAAAACAACCAAATAAACAATGTAATTAAAATTGCATGCAAGGTTATAAAGATTCTTACTATGTCTTTTTTTCTTTTTTTTCCAGAGATAGGGTCTCACTAAGTTGCCCAGGCTGGAGTGCACAGGCACAATACCACTACAGATTGGCATGGGAGTTTTGACCTGCTCCATTTCCGACCTGGGTCATTCACTCCTCCTGAGGCAACCTGGTGGTCCCTTACTCCAGGGAGGTCGCCATAATGATGCCAAACTCAGTGTGGACAACCAATCAGCATAGCACACTACAGCCCAGAATTCCTGGGCTCAAGTGATCCTCCTGCTGCAGCTTCCCAAGTAGCTGGTACTACAGGCACCACCACTGCACCCAGCATAAGTCTTTTCTTAAAGTGAAGAAGACAAGTATGGATACTTGTTCATTACTTAAGAGTTCTCTGCTTAAAAAGTGGTTCCTTCAGGCAGGGAGCAGTGGCTCATGCCTGTAATCCCAGCAATTTGGGAGGCCAAGGCAGGCAGATCACCTGAGGTCGGGAGTTCAAGACCAGCCTGACCAACATGGATAAACTCTGTCTCTACTAAAAATACAAAAATTAGCTGGGCATGGTAACGCATACGTGTAATCCCAGCTACTTTGGAGGCTGAGGCAGAAGAATTACTTGAACCCGGGAGGCGGAGGTTGCTATGAGCCAAGATCATGCCATTGCATTCCAGCCTGGGCAACAGAAGTGAAACTCCGTCTCAAAAAAAAAGTGGTTTCTTCTTTTTTTGAACAGTGAAATATTACTATCAGTATGGTAATGTTTCTAGGTCTTTTCAATTTATGACACTTTAAATAAGCTTAGCCATACAACACCACTACAGATAGAAAACTCTGCTGTGAATCGCTGTAACAGACTTTAAATTTGCTTGTTTTGAATAAAGACAGACAAATTTATGGCAAATTTATATGTTAGAATAAGGTTTTCATTATTTTCTACTGATATTAACAAACGAGAGTTCTGTGATCAAGTATATTTTTTTCAAAGCTGGGTCAAACAAGAATTGGCCTCTTCAACAGAACTTTTCATATACTAACTTTTACAGTGATTGTCCAAAGGTAGAAAGATGACATAAAGAGGTTTCCAAAAATAGCTAGGCACAGTGAAGCATGCCTGTAGTCCCAGCTACTCAAGGGACTGAGGCAGGAGAATTGCTTGAGCGTCAAAGTTGAAGTCCAGCCTGGGCAACACAGCAAGAACTTGTCTCCAATAAAACTAAACAAGGCCAGGCATGGTGGCTCAAGCCTGTAATTCCAGCACTTTGGGAGACTGCACTGCAACCTAGGCTACAGAGTGAAACTCCATCTCAATAAAATAAACAAAAAACACAACAACAACAACAAAAAGGAGGTTTCCAAAGATAACAGAACCCTTTGAGTATAGAGCATCTCAAAGAAGCTTTATCAAGGACCGTATTTTGGGAAACACTGCTGCAGAAATCTTTCAGATCTTGAGAACTTTACTAGGCCAAGAATGATAGCCCTTCTGAGTGGAAGCAAGTATATAAAGGAGAATCAATCTGCATAGCTACCAAGCAAAACACAAGAAAACAAAAGCAAACTAAAAAAGCGTTGTATTGGTATCATTATCCCTGATCTCCTGAACATAATAGTGAAGTCTCCCCACCCTTAGACTTCTTACATCGCCACAAAGAAATGGATCTGTGGCAGCCAACTTTCAGGAGAACTCCCAATGAACTGTAAAGGTCCTAGTAGTCACACCCTTGTGTACTTCCCTCCCAACGGAATACACGGAAATGGTATGTCACTCCCAAGATTAGATTATTTTTAAAACTATGGTTTCCGTCTTGGTAATTCTCTCTCTCAAATCACTTGCTCTGGAGGAATCAAGCTATCATGCTGAGAAGAGCCAAATTTAGAGAGGCCTTCCATAGTGAGGAACTGAAGCCTCCTACCAATAACCAACCATGTGAGCGATTTGTAAGCAGATCCTCCAAGTCAAGCTTTCAGATGACTACTGCCCTGGCCAGTATCTTACCTGTAAACTAAAGAAGGACACTAAGCCAGAACCAACCAGCTATGCCTCTCTGATTCCTGACCCTTGAAACTGTGAGGTAACATTTGTTGCTTTAAATCGCTAAGTTTAAGGGTTTGTTATGCACTGCATAACACTTACCTATCACTACAGATAATACAGGACCACTGCTCCATCCTTCCCTCAATCCCAGAAGAGACTATCATCTACTTCCTCATCAATATCACTAAGTCACAATCTAAGACATTCACTGGACCATGCTTTTTTACTGAGGGGGTGGAGTTACATTAAACAAAAAAAAAGACAATTCATGCCAGACCCCAGCCATCTTAGCTACTAGGCAATAAACTGACTTGCATATTCACATCCTTTGCAACAGAGAGAGATCAACCAGTATTTGGGGAGTTAAATGAGTACATACATTCACAAATAAAACATTTTTTAAAAAGATACAAAGAGTGGAAGGTCAAACAAAGTGTAGTAGCTATTTTGCAGGTTCATAAAAACAGAGAATTCACCCTTAGGTGTATCCTTCCGGGAAGGATACAAAAAATTTTATATTTTACATGTTAAATTTTTTTTAATTTAAAAAATTTTTTCCATTAGACAGGGAAGGAAAAATCCTGAAGTCATGATTCTAAGAAACTAGTTCTAAGTTTCCCGAATGTGGACACAGAAGAGCTGAAGAAAAGTATTTAAAGAGTCGCAGTGTAAAGACAAATGAAAACTCACATTTTGTTTGTAAATATGAAGAACTACTATGACCTTTTAGAAGTCATATAATCCAGAAAGCTATAAGCACATGAGGCTGCATTCACCATACAAATGAAGACAAAATGTTAACACATTTGATAAGAAACACTAGTATTTAGGACAGAACACTAGCTAAAGCAATGAGACCACTGGCTTATAAAACCATCATGGCAATACTGGCCTGCTTTCCCAGGCAGCAGGGAAAATGGCAACTACAGACTGGGATAACTACAAAACGGAAAATAACTGCAGAACTAAAGCAACAGAAACACCCAGAAACCATGGGGGAAAAAAGGGAAGAGGACATGAAAAATTAGTGTTCAAGTAGTTCATAGCCAGATGTTACCCGTCTGTCCCGAAATTGGTGAGGTATAGGAAAATTAATCACAAATATATTACAAATATACCACTGTCCTCTAAATCTAAGACACACAATCAATTGTAAGATGTATCATTATTTTAGGTAACATCAGGAAAGAAAAACTGCTGCCAATTAAACAATGACACACCATCAATAATACATATCCTAGTTTGAAAGATGTTAAAATATGGAAAAAATGCATTTAAAAAAAATTAAGTGGATAAGGTAGAATGGCTCATGCCTGTAATCCCAGCACTTTGGGAGGCCGAGGCAGGCGGATCACCTGAAGTCAGGAGTTCGAGATCAGCCTGGCCAACACAGTGAAACCCTGTCTGTACCAAAAATATAAAAATTAGTCAGGCATGGTGGCACGTGCCTGGTAATCCCAGCTACTCAGGAGTCTGAGGCCGAAGAATCACTTACATCTTTAAATATGCACTTTATTCCCAGAATTTGCAAAGGAGTACGCAGACATAAAGGTGTAAATTTATTTGCAAATGAATCTCAGCCCAGCAGAGACTGTTCCCTTTTTCTTATTCTTCCATCCAAAAAAGTCAGCCAGGTACAGAATTTACGTTCTTTGTAACTCTTACATGTTTTGATGCATCTCAAATCTGAAGTAAACCTAAAAACTCTAGTCCTTATCTTGTGTTGGCTCAAGTCTGCAAAGCACCCAGGAATTTGAGCTCTTCAAAGATACCCAAATAGGTTTACAAATTCAGTAAGAGGATTCTGACACATCTAAATACCACAGAGATCAATGATTACACACTATCAGAATTGGCTGCTGTATGGTTCTATAGTCCAGACAGCAGCCAGCTCCCTTTCTCTCCTTCCTCACCATAAAAATAAATCGATGACATGAAACCACACTTATTTACTCCTTTTTTTTTTTTTTTTGGTAAGAAAACCATCTACAAACTCCATAGTTAAATATTGTCAATGACAATGTACTGGGACATACCACAAAATGGAATGCCAAATCTATATGTTATAATACCATGGTTAAAAATCTCTACTCTAGATCACTACAACAGCCTGGGTTATATGACCCTCAACTTAAGAGTGACACAGCCAAGGCATCATAGCTCACACCTGTAATCCCAGCACTTTAGGAGGCCAAGGCAGGAGGATTACTTGAGCCCAGGAATTCGAGACCAGCCTGCACAACATAGCGAGACCCTGTATCTAAAAAAAAAAAAAAAAAAAAAGGTACTGGTTCAGTTCCTAAAACTATTTTCTACTTGAATGCATGTGAAGGATTACTCCTGGTATTTACTCTCCCCTATGACTGGGACTTACTACAGGGGTTGAGGAGAAATTTTATATAATATAAAAAAAGATGCCCAGCCTCTAACTGACTGCTTTTTGGAACTAATCAGACTGACTGTGAGCCACCACTTCATTTACAAGAAGTGAGCACCAAGTGACCAATAGGAAATCTCTAGTGGGTATTTGGACCTAAGAATATTTTGTGTCAAGGCCGGGAGCGGTGGCTCACGCCTGTAATCCCAGCACTTTGGGAGGCCGAGGCGGGCGGATCACAAGGTCAAGAGATCGAGACCATCCTGGCCAATATGGTGAAACCCCATCTCTACTAATAAAATACAAAAATTAGCTAGGTATGGTGGCGCATGCCTGTAGTCCCAACTACTCGGGAGGCTGAGGCAGGAGAACTGCTTGAATCCGGGAGGCAGAGGTTGCAGTGAGCCAAGATCGCGCCACTGCACTCCAGCCTGGCGCCTGGTGACAGAGCAAGAATATTTTGTGTCTGGGGCCCTTGAGTGGCTGCTCCTATTGCTCCAACCCTGTGAAATATAATTCATTTTCAATAAAGCTCTGCTTTTGTTGTTTCATTCTTTCCTTGCTTTGTTTGTGCATTTTGTCCAATCCTTTCTTCAAAACACCAAGAACCCGGACACCCTCAACTGGTAACAAATGCCTATACTTACATATTAGTTTAAGTTTGATATTTCAGAGAGCTGAGATGATGGGTAAATCAGTACTGAAAAAGCACTACTACTTAGTTCTTCAGTAGGGAACATTACTGTTTAGAATGAATAGTACATCAAATGAAATGCTCCTGGTTGTTTTGTATCATGAAAGACATTTTAAAAAATGCTCCTAGTTAAAAATAAATAAATAAATTTAAAAAATGAGTATTTTGGCCAGGCACAGTAGCTCATGCCTGTAATCCCAGCACTTTGGGAGGCCAAGGTGGGTGGATCACCTGAGGTCAGGAGTTTCACACCAGCCTCACCAACATGGTGAAACCCCATCTCTACTAAAAAATAAATAAATAAATAAATAAATACAAAAAAATTAGCCAGGTGTGGTGGTATACACCTGTACTCTCAGCTACTTGGGAGGCTGAGGCAGGAGAATCACTTGAACCCAGGAGGCAGAGGCTCCAGTGAGCCGTGTGCATTGCTCCAGTGAGCAATGCAGTGTGCCACTGCATTCCAGCCTGGGTGACAGAGCAAGACTCCATCTCAAAAAACAAAAACAAATAACAACAATAAAAAAACAAATATTTTAAATAACATCCTAAAAAGCTCATTCATTTGTTTTCTGTGTTTTTTTGGTTTTTTGGGTTTTTTTTGAGACAGAGTCTTGCTCTTTCACCAAGGCTGGATGGAGTACAGTGGTGCAATCTTGGCTCACTGCAGCCTCCACTTCTCAGGCTCAAGCAATTCTCATGCCTGAGCCTCCCAAGTAGCTGGGACTCCAGGCATGCGTCACCACACCTGGCTAAATTTTGTATTTGCAGTAGAGACAGGGTTTCACCATGCTGGCCAGGCTGGTCTCAAACTCTCGACCTCAAGTGATCCGCCTACCTTGGCCTTCCAAAGCGATGGGATTACAGGTGTGAGCCACAGTGCCTGGCCAAAAGCTCATTCATTTTTAAATTAGTTCGGCTTCTAAACTAATTCATTTCTGAAATATCCCACATTAACAGATGTTAAAAGTAAAGCACAGAAAATTCAAATTATACTCTTGTGGTTATGAATCAAAACTGGAAAAACAGAATATATCCCTTTTAGATGCTAATAATGGCAAAATATCAACCAAGAAACTGATAAAATTCCTTACTTTGAAAAATTTACTTTCTAGTGAGGGATGAGATATTCAATAAATAAAAACAAAACTAGTAAGTATGCAGTTGTTCTTCTGTATCCTCAGGGGCTTGATTCCAGCAGCTGCCTCCTTCTACATACCAAAATCCACATATCCCAGGGGCTGAACCTGCATACAGATAAAAATCAACTCTCTGTATACTCAGCTTTAAAATGCTGGGAATTGGGGGGAGAAATCTGCATAGAAATGGACCCATAGAGTTCAAACTCGTTGTTTCAAGGCTCCACTGTACTATATGATATATTAAAATGTGAAGAAAAATAAAGTCAATTAAGGGGATGGGGGAGGTATACCGATCTCACATTTTGTTAAGTTGCATCTCAAATTGACACTTTGAGAAACTATCCTAAAGGGTAGAAATCCTCATTCAGGGAAGGGAAAAATACAAACATGAGAAGGAAAAACATTAAAAATGTGGGCATATATGATATGTTAATATAACTGTATATAAAATGACCAAGAATGTTTTCTCCAATTTCATCTAACAACCAACTAAAGGTAAAAGGTTAAAAACAGGAGAGCATGATGGAAAAAAATACGAATACCACACATATTAGTATTAATAGCATTACACTAAGAAGTAGCTATTATTTTTTCCCTAACAACATTAAGAAACAATTCTAACAGTGGCCACTTCTCCTTTCAGAGGGAAATGTGAGGCAATGAATTCGGTTTTTTTTTCGTTTTTAAACAGAACTAAACTCATGCAAAGTAAGGAAACATTTTCCCTCCTACTGAATTTTGATTACATTTCTAACAATTACTTATTGAAACTGTTTTCCCTTTCAGGAAAGAGAAGGCAATGGAGATATTCAATCTTAGTTTAAGCTAAATTTTTCAAAAGTCTGACAGAAATGCACAAAGTGTCAGGACTTCATGATTTCTCTTCTTAAGAACCCACAGCCCAAAAAAGGAAATAAATGTTCAATAATTTCTGAATGCTTTCAGAATACAGTGGTGTCTAAAAGATGAGGCGAGAGAGGAGAAAAACCAAAACTGTCGTATGCAGAAAGCCAAGTAAGAATATGTTTCAAGGACTAACCAGACTTTCATTCCTAGCACAATGGCAGAGTATATACCCTGGATAATTACAGAGAAAACAAAGACAAAGTGAATGCAGGAACTTTGAAATATAAGGATTAGGACTGGATTTTGCCATGGAGATTTCAAACAAACCCAATAGTAAATCCAAAGTGAAGACGCTAACAGAGGAGCTGAAACTATGATCCCTCAATGGAAAGGTGAACAAGAAAATGGGCAAAGAGACAACAATGAAATTTGCCTACTGTAAGCTTAGCAATGGTTGAAGGAAGAAAAAACATTCTCCCCTGAAATTTCATAACCTCAATCCACATGGATTCACAGTCTGAATTCCTGCTACCTGAGAACATTAAGGAAGGATTTAATCAAAAGTAGTCCAGGAAGTGGTGGCCTCAAGGCAACTGGTAGAAACAAATACAAATACAAATCCTGGAGAAATGCAAGTTCTATCCTTTTTTGTTTTGTTTTGTTTTTGTTTTTTTTTTTGGAGACGGAGTTTCGCTCTTGTTACCCAGGCTGGAGTGCAATGGCGCGATCTCGGCTCACCGCAACCTCTGCCTCCTGGGTTCA
>NW_016108125.1:275286-277858 GCF_001604975.1 Cebus imitator
ACAGGCACACGCCACCATGCCCAGCTAATTTTTTGTAGTTTTAGTAGAGACGGGGTTTCACTATGTTGACCAGGATGGTCTCGATCTCTTGACCTCATGATCCACCCGCCTCGGCCTCCCAAAGTGCTGGGATTACAGGCTTGAGCCACCGCGCCCGGCAAGTTCTATCCTTTGAGGCAACAAATTCACTACTCAGAATCTTAGGAAGATACATATAAAATAGCTTCACTGTAAACAAAATCTAGAAATACGTATCAGTGTAAGGTCATTTAGGCTAACTGGAAAATTTGAAGTAACTGGAAGACCATGAAAAGGGGAAGAAATGATCAACCGCCTGCTTGCACCTAATTAACTTTGAAACATTCTCTGTTGTTCAATTGGACTGGGTAACTGACCTTGGTCAACCTCATTGACTCCAGACCCTACGACCCCCTCCCAAGTTGCAAAAACTGCCCAAACCTATAAAACCAACTCCTATCCCACTGCCTTCTGCTGACTCTCTTTCTGGACTCAGCCTGCCCATACCCAGGTGAATAAACAGCCATGTTGCTTACAGAAAGCCTGTTTGGGAGGTCTCTTCATTCAGAGTGCACATTTTAACAATCAATAGGTAAATTACACAAATTATGGCATATCAAACTAAGACTATGCAACCATTAAGAATGTTGTGGACCTGAGTACTGACAAAAAAATAAATAACTCCAAAACATACTGAAAAGAAGAAAAAGTAAGCTTTAAAAATATATGTAATTTACGTTAAAATAAAAGAAGTATAACTACACAAACCTATAAATGCATACAAAGGACCAGAGAAAAGCACACTCAATTATTTGATAGTTGGAAATGGAGGTGGAGAAAGAGGACATACTGTATGCACTACATACCTTTATTATTATTTGGCTCTTTTACAAAAATGTAGAAGTATATTTTTTGTATAATTAAGAAATAACTCGATGATGAAAATATTCACATAAAAACATACACATTCACAGAAACATTATTCATAGTAGCCAAAAACCAACCCAAATGACCATTAATTGAGGAATGAACAAAATGTTACAACCATACAATGAAATATTTCACCTTCAATAAGAATGAAGTACTGAGGCATTTTACAACACAAATGAACCTCAAAAACATTATGCTGTTTCTGAATGAAGCCAGTCACAAAATACCACATACTGTATGATACCACTGATATGAAATGTCCATAACAGGCATATCTATAGAGACGGAAGGTAGACAGGTGGTTGCCAGGGGCTGGAAAAAGGAGAATGGGGTAATAAAGAGTGACTACTCATGGACACAAAGGTTTCTTTTTGTGATATTCTAAAGTTAGATTATGGGTATGGTTGCACAACAGAGTAAATACATTGAAACTATTGAGTGTAGAAAATGGGACTATTTTATGGCATGTAAATTACATCAAAATAAAAATTTTTTTGACCTGGTACAGTGGCTTGTGCCTATAATCCAAGCACTTTGGGAGGCCAAGGCAGGAAGATCACTTGCAGCCAGATGTATAATACCAGCCTGGGCAACATAGTGAGACCACATCTCTACCAAAAAATAAAAAATTAGCCAGGCATGACGGTGTTCTGCACCTGTAGTCATAGCTACTCCAGAAACTGAGGCACGAAGATTTCTTGAGCCCCCAGGACTTCAGGTTATAGTGAGCTATGATCTAGCCACTGCACTCCAGCTTGAGTGACAGAGAGAGCCTGTCTCTTTAAAAGAAAAAGGAAAACCTCAATGGGTAGAATAAATAAATTAAACACAGGTGAAGAAAGAATTACTACTAGGAAGATGGTCTGAAGAAATTATCCAGGATATAACTCAGAGAAATAGATAATGAAAACATAAAAGGTAGAGAGATCCCCCCCACCAAAAAAAATTAGGGAACAGAAAGCAACGTTTTGTATAAATGTTTCTTAAATAATAATGCCTGAGAATCTCCCAGAATTGTTTAAGACAGCAGGTCAATGAAACCCAATTAATTCTAAGCAGCATAAACAGAAGAAATTCAAACTTAAACATCACTGTGAAAACATGAAACACCAATTAAAAAGAGCCAATTCTAATGCCATACGTAAAAGACGAATTACCTACAAAGTTACAGAAATTAGAAGGCAGGCCCAGTGCAGTGGCTCACGCCTGTAAGCACTTGGAGAGGCCGAGGTGGGCGGATCATGAGGGCATGAGTTGGAGACCAGCCTGACCAACATGGTGAAACCCTCTCTCTACTAAAAATACAAAAATTAGCTGGGCGTCATGGTGGGCACCTGTAATCCCAGCTACTCAGGAGGCCGAGGCAGGAGAATCACTTGAACCTGGGAAGCAGAGGTTGCATTGAGCCAAGACCATGCCACTGCACTCCAGCCTTGGCTACAGAGCGAGACTCTGTCTCAAAAAAAATAAAATAAAATAAAATAAAATGCGGCTGGGTATGGTAGCTCACGTCTGTAATCCCAGCACTTGTGGAGGCCAAAGCGGGCAGATCATCTGAGGTCAGGAGTTCAAGACCAGCCTGACCAACATGGAGAAATCACGTCTCTACCAAAAATACAAAAAA
>NW_016108125.1:278533-280272 GCF_001604975.1 Cebus imitator
CTACTCAGGAGGCTGAGGCAGGAGAATTGCCTGAACCCAGGAGGCGGAGGTTGCGGTGAGCCCAGATCGCGCCATTGCACTCCAGCCTGGGTAACATGAGTGAAACTCCGTCTCAAAAAAAAAAAAAATAATAATAATAGCTAAGGTAACAACTAAAAAAAATTGTTGTAGACCGGGTGCAGTGGCTCACACCTGTAATCCCAGTACTTTGGGAGGCCAAGGCAGGTGGATCACTTAAGGTCAGGAGTTTGAGACTCGTCTGGCCAACAGGGTGAAACTCCAACTCTACTAAAAATATAAAAATTAGCCAGGCATGGTGGCAGGCACCTGTAATCCCAGCTACTTGGGAGGCTGAGACAGCAGAATCGCTTGAACCTGGAAGGCGGAGCTTGAGTTGAGCCAAGACCATACCATTGCACTCCAGCCTGGGCATCAAGAGCGAATCTCTCCGTCTAAAAAATAAATAAATAAAATTGTGCGTAACTTCCAAACTAGAAGAGGTAGGAAAAACAAAATGAGAAAACAGAAAAAGAAATCTATCCAAAATAAGGAAAAACACACATAGGAAGAAAAGCAAGACAAATGAAAAGCACTTAAAAGGAAAGAAATATATCAATTACTCATTAATAATTGGACTAGGTTCTTTAGTAAACAGTAAAGAATATTAGATTGGATGGTTAAAAAGTATAGTTGAGATTTTGAAAAGATATTACTAAAATGTAAGATCACAGAACGGTTCAGAGTTAAAGATAGAAAAAGATACTAGGCCAAATTTTAAGAAACGGCTGGCATAGTTATACTAGTATCAAGTCAAACAAACTTTAAAGCCAAAAATAATAAAAAAAGATAGAGAATAACTATACAATGATATATTTACCATGACCATAAAACCTGTATACACTAATAACAACCTCAAAATACATACGCAAAGGAAAATTTACAAATCTGTCTTCACAGAAGATTTAACACCTCTCAAAGTAATGAACAGCTCAAGCAGACCAAAAAATAAACGAAAGGATTACCAAATTGAAAAACAGTCAAAAGATAAGAATAAGCATTTAATAGAGGGGCCACAAATGGTCCCAAAACACATACAATTACACTCAATTATTCTTACTAGCTAAGGAAATATAAAGCAGAACCATAAGGAGTATCTTTCACCAAAATAAGTCAAGTGTTAGGGAGAATGTGGTATACCTGGAACTCATGTACTACCAGTAACAGCACAAACCAACGGAATTACTTTGGAACAGTGTGGTGTTATCTAGGAAAATGGAACAGACATGCCATAACCTAGCACTTGCACTTGTAGATCAACACCTTAAGAGAAAACCATGAAAATGTGTTACAATATTTAAAGCAGCACTGTTAATAACACGTTAGGAGTAAAACTGATCAAGTGTGATAGTTTATACCATAAAATACCACTTAGCCTCAAAAATGTACTGCTATGGCCAGGCACAGTGGCTCACGTGAGCCTGTAATCCCAGCACTTTGGGAGGCTGAGACAGGTAGATCACGAGGTCAAGAGATCGAGATCATCCTGGCCAACATGGTGAAACTCCATCTCCACTAAAAATACAAAAATTAGCTAGGTGTGGTGGCACGCACGCACCTGTAGTCCCAGCTACTCAGGAGGCTGAGACAGGAGAATTGCTTGAACCCGGGGGACAGAGGTTGCAGTGAGCCAAGATCACGTCACTGCACTCCGGCATGGGCAACAAAGTGAGACTCTGTCT
>NW_016108125.1:281822-284345 GCF_001604975.1 Cebus imitator
AAAAAAAAAAAAAAAAATGTTGGGGGGAAGAAAGGGGCAAGGAGGAAGGGGAAGATAAAAAGGAAGGGGGAAGGAAAGATGGACAGGGAGAAAGAAGGGAGAGGTGGGGAGAGGAAAGACAAGCAATACAGGTAGCTGGTGGTTACAATGGGTTGGAGGCAACTGAGATTAAGATTAGTTTCGGACCTGACCAGTTCAAGTTTCCTGTGAACTTTCAGACTGATAGAACAAAACAATGCAACCAGCCAGAGCTGAACGACGACTGTTCCCTTTAAATGGAGCTGCCCTCTTTAGGGCGGGCATGCTATCTACCATGAATCCAATGTGTGTTACATATACCTTAAAACTGCTTGGCTCCAAAAAGCAAAGGGTTTACAACCCTAGAATCAAATTTTAGTTTCTCAAGCTAGCTCCGAAGTTATGCGTCTAGTATTACGAAAATGAACACTCCAAATGAAATATTTGTTTTCTGAAAACCCTGATTCAGAATGAAATAAAATACAGTTCTGTATCTTTCTCTCACTGATCTCTGTATTTCATGCCATAGATGAAAAGCAGTAAGCAGCGCTAAGTCTGACAGAATTAATGTTTCATTTAAGCCAACCATTTTCATTTTACTTTGGAAGAATAAATTTTTTGTCTTGTAAAAATACAAGTCAAATTTTTTACCTTCCAGATTTGGGCAGGCTGGGCTACCTTCAAAGATCTCAATATATATAAATTAAGAAGTTACATAAATATCATAAAGCATGTTATGTGGTAAAAAATGTAGATTACAGTCAGGTCTGGCACACAGAAAGTATTAAATATGATGAATAAAATAACTGATAATACTACCTTCAAAAGGGTGGAAGTTTGGTTTGACCAACAAATCGAACTACAAATCTCATAAAAGAACTATGTAAACTACGTGTTAGTATACCAGGGTATGTCATGTATTTCAGCAAAATGCAAACTTAAGACTGTAAATTAGGTGCTGTAAGGGATATTCTATTGTCTGAAGGTTTATGTTCCTGTAAAATTCATATGCTGAAATCTAATTCCCAATGTACTGGAATTAAGAAGTGGAGCCTTTGTGAAGTGACTAGGTCATGGGGGTGCAAAATTGGTGAATGCGATTAGTGCCTATAAAACAGAGAGCTAATCTGCCTTGCTGCCGCGTGAGGATACAGGTAGAAAATGCCATCCTGGACTACACAATCTGCTGGCACCCTGGATCTTGGACTTCCCAGCCTCCAGAATAGTGGGGATTAAATTTCTGTTGTTCATAATTACTCAGTCTAAGGTATTGAAGCATAGCAGCCTGACAAGAAAGACAGATAAAATAGTCGGTAGTTAGAGGTTACTTATTTATTTGTTTACTTGGCAAAGCCTTAGTTGCCCAGGATGGAATACAGTGGCACAATCATACCTCACTGCAATGCTCCCGCCTCAGCCTCCTGAGTAGCTGGGCTACAGGTGTGTGCCATGCCCAGCTAGTTTATTTTTTATGGAGACAGAGTCTTGCTATATTGCCCAGGTTTGGTCTTTAACTCCTGGCCTCAAGCCATCCTCCTGCCTTGGCCTTGAAAAGTGCTGAGATTACAGGTGTGAACTATTGCTCCTGGCCCAGCAAGATATATTTAATTGGAAACTCAATCTCTGATTTGTAGAAGTGTTTAACATATGCAACTTTGGGTAAGGAACAATGTGTACCTTAGTATCTTCATAATTAAATACCTTAGATTTCTACTGAAAGTATATAACAAGATGGGCTGGCAGATATAACTATATTCCCCAAGTAGTTGGGACTACAGGCGTGCATCACCACAGCTGGCTAATTTTCGTATTTTTAGTAGAGACAAGGTCTTGCCATGTTGGCCAGGCTGGTCTCAAACTCCTGACCTCAAGTGGTCTGCCTGCCACAGACTCCCAAAATGCTGAGATTACAGGCATGAGTGACTGTGCCCAGCCACATTTACACATTTCTAAGCACTATTTACACAGAAGATTTCCATCAGCAAGAATAAAATCTTTTATTTATTTATTTATTTTTCAGATAGGGTCTCACTCTATTACCCAGGCTGGAGTGCAGTGGTATGATCTCAACTCACTGCAGCCTCTGCCTCCCAGGTTCAAGCCATTCTTGTGCCTCAGCCTCCCAAGTAGCTGGGAATACTGGCACCTGCCACCATTCCTGGCTAATTTTTGTATTTTCAGTAGAGAGGGGGTTTTGCCATGTTGGCCAGGCTGGTCTCAAACTCCTGGCCTCAAGTGATCGACCCACCTCGGCCTTCCAAAGTGCTGGGATTACAGACATGAGCCAGGGTGCCCAGCCTAAAATCTTAAAATGAATTACTAACTTTACGGTTCCAGGGTAGTTACTTCGTCAAGGCCCAAAAATACACTTAATGACAAGACAGTTTGGACAACTTTTTTTTTTGTTTTGTTTTTTGAGACGGAGTTTCGCTCTTGTTACCCAGGCTGGAATGCAATGGCGCGATCTCGGCTCACCACAACCTCCGCCTCCTGGGTTCAGGCAAT
>NW_016108125.1:284650-290391 GCF_001604975.1 Cebus imitator
GATCTCTTGACCTCGTGATCCACCTGCCTCGGCCTCCCAAAGTGCTGGGATTACAGGCTTGAGCCACCGCGCCCGGCCTGGACAACTTTTTAATTCAAGGAAGAGAGTGGCTTGTTTCCTTCTTTGGCATGCTCAGGTATACTATTATACTGTGATTTTAAGGATTTTATCAATACTTTCTCCTGACATAGTAGGTGGAAACTTGTATAATGCCAGTGAGTCGTTAACAAGTAAGAAAAAAAGATCACATTTAATTCTTATAGGAAGATTTTCTAAGCTGAAAAATACAGCAAAAATGTTTAAACCCTGGCACTTAAGGTAGATAGCAAACTAAAGGATCTCATACACAGAGAACTGTAGAAAATATTTAAAATATGAACTTTTTCACTAGAATAGTTTTTATGTGCTCTAAAATATAATAATGTATTATAAAAGACTGCAAGTATGTTAGACTAATATTTTGATAAAGAGCAAGTTCAATCTTCTAAGCCTTCTTAAAAACAACTTCTCCTTCAAAGTTTACACAAATTTGGGCCTCAGTTGCCAAAACTGGCCATAGAATGATTCTGAGATTCTCAGAATACTTTTAAGCGGCTGGGCACAGAGGTTCATGTCTATAATCTCAGCACTTTGGGAGACTAAGGCAGGCAGATCACCTAAGGTCAGGAGTTCGAGACCAGCGTGACCAACATGGCAAAACTCCATCTCTACTAAAAATACAAAAAAATTAGGCTGGGCGTGGTATCTCATACCTATAATCCCAGCACTTTAGGAAGCTGAGATGATGGGCGGATCACCTGAGGTCAGGAGTTTAAGACCAACCTGGCCAACATAGTGAAACCCCATCGTTACTAAAACTATAAAAATTAGCTGGCTGTGGTGATGCATGCCTACAGTCCCAGCTACTTGGGAGGCTGAGGCAGGAGAATCGCTTGAATCTGGGAGGCAGGGCCTGCAGAGAGCAGAGATCCCACCATTGCACTCCAGCCTGGGTGACAAAGCAAGACTCCGTTATTAGCCAGGAGTGGTGGTGCACGCCTATAATCCCAGCTTATTTGGGAGGCTGAAGCAGGAAAATTGCTTGAACCTGGCAGGCAGTGGTTGCAGTGAGCCAAGATTGTATCATTGCACACTCCAGCCTAGGCAACAGAGTGAGACTCTTTCAAAAAAAAAAAAAAAAAGTCTCCTCAATAAGCAGAATTTGATAAAAGTATGTTCTTTCTTTGATAACTTAGCCAAACAAACCAAAAAAAAACTTGCCTGTTTAAAAAAAAAACAAAAAAAAACCATAAAATATATTTACAACAAGTTTCATTCTTAGAAGAATTTAAGAAATATGAAAAGTACAAATGCTGATTTATAAAATCAATTGTGGTATTCTATGTTGCCAATTCAAGAAATTATCAGTTTAACTTATCGTTTTCAATTATTAAAACTAGAGCAGCTGAATTTGTAAAAATGCAGTATATTAACTGTTGCCGGTTCATGAAGACTTAATTTAAAAATGTAATATATCTTTAAAAGAAAAATCTGACATCGGTCATGAACAGATACAAAAAAAAAAAAAGAGCAGCTAGCATCTTTTAACACTATTTTCACTATTTAGGATCATGGGTAATCCTTTCCAAGCCATCACCATTAGCTTTCTTAACTCTCTGTTACTTGTATCATTTTCATCACAAACTTCTGAAAACAGGCTTACAAGGACTGAACCAACCTTCTCTGTCATTGGAAGGGCGGGTTTTTTTTTTGGTGGTTGTTTTCTTTTTGGTGAGAGTCTTCTAAACTGAGCAATTTCTTCAAGTACAGTTGACCCTCAACGACACAGGTTTGAACTGCACAGGTCCACTTATACATGATCTTCTTCTTCTGCCTTTATCACTCCTGAGACAGCAAGACCAAACCCTCCTCTTCCTCCTTCTCAGCCTACTCAATGTGAAGATAACAAGTATAAAGATTTTTGTGATTAGCTGGGAATGGTGGCTCACTCCTGTAATCCCAGCACTTTGGGAGGCTGAGGAGGGTGGGGAGGAGGGAATCACATGAAGCCCAGAGATCCAGACCAGCCTGGCCAACATGGCAAAACCTCTTACCTACTAAAAATACAAAAATTAGCTGTGCATGGTGGCAGCGCCTATAATCCCAGCTACTCAGGAGGCTGAAGCAGAACAATCACTTAAACCCAGGAGGCAGAGACTGTGGTAAGCTGAGATCCAGCCACTGCACTTCAGCCTGGGTGACACAGCACTTAATGAATAGTAAATATATTTTCTCTCATGATTTTCTTAATAACATTTTTTCTCCAGCTTATTGAATGGATACAGCATATAATACATGTATCACACAAACTATGTGTTAACTGACTATTTATCTTATAGGTTAGGTCTCCAGTTAACAGTAAGTTATTAGTACTAAACTTTTTGAGAAATAGTTATATACGGATTTTTGACTACACAGGTGGTTGGTGTCCTGTTGTTCAAGGATTAACTGCAAATCAGAAGAATCTGAAGTAAAGCTCTGTCATCATGCAAAAGCTGTAACTATGCTTCAGAAACCCAATCTGTATTTCACAGACATTAACAGATGTTCTGTCCTCTGCAACATCTACAAGAACCAAACACAAACTCCCTATGCCAAAATATTCCCATCTCCTCTAAGCATAAACAGATCTACTCCCAGACAAGCCTTAAAAATAAAACATTTAGAAAGGGAATACAACTTCAAAAATGAGGAAAAGTATCCAGAGACACAACATATTTGAGTTTGGAAAGACGACAATCACATAATCTCATTATCAATGAAGCAAGACCTAAAATTACTTGCTGTCAATAAGGGTTACATATAGTAAGCATAAGAAAAAACCTATCACCATGAGGGTGAGGGGGTGTGGAAGAAAAGATACTCTCTCATTGAAGCATTATCTGCAAAGTCAAAGAATTACCAACCAAATATTAACTGAGCTGAGAGAGATGTCTATCATTAACAGGAAGCTTACCCTGACTTTAAAATGCTGTATAAATTTTCCTATTCAACCAATTCTTTACTTTCTCTAACTGGGCCAAGGCATAAGCAAAAGATACACAGCAATGGAATCAGAGATAAGGCAAGAAAGCAATATATCCAACTATGTTTTCCTGTGTTTTCTAACCTCTTTTGAAAACAGTACTATCTACCCGAATCTTTGTTCTATTTATTAACTCAGGAAACATTTGAGTGATTATTTCCAGTAAGCACTGCCCTCCTTGAGTTAAAAATGTAATAAAGACAGTGTCCTTATAATAGCTAAAAGGCAGAAGTGAAAAACCCTATGAAAGAGGTAAAACATGATATGGAGGCACACTAGGTATTAAAAAGTATGTATAGCTGTGAGGATGAGGCTAAGGTTGGTGGATTTATGATGTCAAATTACTGAGTTATAAAGAACTAAAGTGGATTTTGAGTAAAATTTGAATTCAGGAAGAAAGTTCAGAAAGTGGAGGGGCTAACTAAATTACCTGCTAGGTAAGTTTTAAAAACAAACAAACAAAAAACTTAGGAACAATAAAAAAACAGATGGGGAGCTATCAAAACTGCCCAGAATTCAAAATGGAAATTCAGGCTACACATGGTGGCTCATGCCTGTAATCCAAGCACCTTAGGAGGCCAAGGCAGGAGGATCGATTGAGGCAGAATTTGAGACCAACCTGGGCAATGCTATAAAAAATTTATTTATTTATTTATTTATTTATTTATTTGAGATGGAGTCTTGCTCTGTGATCCAGGCTGGAGTGCAGTGGCGCAATCTTGGCTCACTGCAACCTCCACCTCCCAGGTTCAAGCAACTGTCCTGCCTCAGCCTCCCAAGTAGCTGAGACCACAGGCATACACCACCACACCCCGCTAATTTTGTATTCTTAGTAGAGACAGGGTCTCTCCATGTTGATCAGGATGGTCTTGAACGCCTGACCTCATAATCCACCCACCTCGGCCTCCCAAAGTACTTGGGATTACAGGTGTGAACCACCGTGCCCAGCCTACAAAAAAGTTTAGAAATTAGCCCAGCATGGTGGCATTTACCTATAGTCCTAGCTACTTGGAAGACTGAGGCAGAAGGATCCCTTGAGCCTAGAAGTTCAAGGTTATAGTAAGGTACAGTTCTACCACTGCACTCCATCCTCGGAAACAGAGGGGGAGGGCCTATTTCTAAAAAAATAATAAAAATAAAATGGAAATTCAACATAAAAAGTCACTAATAATAGTTGCTAAATATTCCTAGCAAATAAAGGATGATGACAGAATCTCCACATATGCAGTAATATCCATTTCAACCTAAGAACAAGAGAGATACAGGCTCAGGGGCCTGAGTCATAAACAATTTGATTCTCAAGAATTTTAGTGGACTAGTAAGTTCTGCATAGGTTGTACATACAATGAGAGATGCAAGGATTAGCAATAATAATGACCCCAATGAAAGGTGAAAGACTAAAAACAAGAATAACATTCCGGCCGGGCGGAGTGGCTCACGCCTGTAATCCCGGCACTTTGGGAGGCAGAGGCGGGCGGATCACCTGAGGTCAGGAGTTCAAGACCAGCCTGACCAACATGGATAAGCTCTGTCTCTATTAAAAAAAATAATAATAACTAATTAATTAATTAATTTAAAAAAAAGAATAACATTCCAAGTACCTAGAAAGGACTATTCTTTTTTAAATATAGGGCCCTGATATGGTTTGATACAGGCCCCTAAGACCATTTTTGTTACTATTTTTTGTAGAGATGGGGTCCTGCTTATCACTAGGCTGGTCTCAACTCCTGACCCCAAGCAATCCTCCCACCTTGGCCTCCCAAACTGCTGGGATCCCAGGCCTGGCCAGCCTAGATTATGTTTTAAATGAGATTTTTATGCATATTCAACTCCAAAGGTTCATGATGTAATAAAATATTTTTAAAATTTGTTTAGGTGGACTCTGTTGGCATAAATGATACTCAGCTCATAACTGAGCCTACAGAACTGCCCCATGGCCGCATATTAAAGTACTTAGTTCACTAAAACTGCTCCACAAAGAATTCTCATGACAGATATTTTATTTGTTGTAGAAAATAGCCATCAAACAAACCATTTTACTAAAGTTGGTAAGACACTTATAACAACTGCTCAGATATGTACAGGAAATGGGTGGTCTTTGACAGAACTATAATTACATAGGAACAAAATAAATATAGTTATTTCCAATCTCAAATCTGATTTTTTTTTGGTGGGGGCGTGGGGCGGGGCTCAAATTTGATTCTTAAAGGTCTTTCCAGAGGATTAAACTTTGAAAAGTCTCCCTAACTCTAAAACAGGTGCAAGGAGATGTATTACGACTTATCCAATTTACATAATTGGCACATCTAAATTCCTGCATTGTAGTGAAGACAAGTCTACAACTTTGGTTGCACATTAGAATTACTTAAAGGTCGGGCACGGTGGCTCATGCCTGTAATCCTAGCACTTTGAGGGGCCAAGACAGGCAGATCCTATGAGGTCAGGATTCAAGAACAGCCTGCCCAACATGATGAATCCCCATCTCTATTAAAAGTACAAAAAATTGCCAGGCATCATGGTGTGTGCCTATAATGCCAGCTACTTGGGAGGCTCAGGCAAGAGAATCGCTTGAACCTAAGAGATGCAAGTTGCAGTGAACCGAGATCACGCCAAGGCACTCCAGCCTGGGCAACAGAAGAGAAATCACCTCAAAAAAAAAAAAAAAAAAAAAAAAAAA
>NW_016108125.1:292301-296433 GCF_001604975.1 Cebus imitator
TTAGTAGAGACGGGGTTTCACCATGTTGACCAGGATGGTCTCGATCTCTTGACCTCATGATCCACCCGCCTCGGCCTCCCAAAGTGCTGGGATTACAGGCTTGAGCCACCGCGCCCGGCTAATACATATTGTTGATTATCGAAGTCACGGCCAACAGCACTATAATGCATGCCTGAACAAATTTTCTGCAAAAGGCACAGCACAGCCCTCATGTATACATAGGAACACTAGACAGCACATCAGTTAAACAGTGAAATTACCAAAATAAAGTACAAAAATGCTAAATACTGTGGTACAAAATAGACCTAAAAAATAATCCATTATGAGCCAAGCATAGTCTTGTTTGACCTCAGCTGGGAGTGGGTGCATAGAATGACAAAGTCACTGTTCTTTAAGTGTGCAAACAGCAAAAAAAAAAAAAAAAAAAAAAAAAAAAAAAAAAAAAAAAAAAAAAAAAAAAAAGGCAAGCAAGCAAGCCCTGCAAGTACCAATTTTAGGGTTACAAGTAAGTTTTACAAAGAAGATAATTCGCAAATACAGAATTCATGAATAATGAAGCTGGACTACAGAAACAAAATAAATCAAGGTAACTTAAACGAACTGTTATAAAGAAATGAATTCTATGCCTGTAATCTCAGCATTTTGGGAGGCTGAGGTGGGAAGACTGCTTGAGCCTGGGAATTCTAGATCAGCCTAGGCAACATAACGAAACCTCATCTTTACCAAAAATACAAAAATCAGCCAGGCATAGTGGCGTGCACTTGTAGTCTCAGTTACTCGGCAGGCTGAGGTGGGAGAATCGCTTGAGTCCACAAGGTCAAAGCTGCAGTGAGCCGTGACTACAACCTACACCAGCCTGGGTGAGAAACCCTATCTCAAAACAAACAAAAAATACGCCCAACAAGATAACTTTCTCCACTAAAATCCTTACATTGGTTTTCCTAAGAATATCTCTTTAAAATCTATTACTCGATTTCCTTAATATATATGTTCATTTCATGTAGCACAACAGGCTATTTTTATTTAAAAAAATTTTTTTAATTTTATTTTATGAACTATCTCTAATCATAAAATGGAGCAATATTTAAAGAAAAGGCAAGGTGGTTAGACTAGATGACCCCATCTGAGATGCCCTCTGCCTCAAAGATTTTGTAAGTCTAAAAACTGAAGTTGATACACCTCTTTTAATTACAATAAAGGCTTATATGTGAAATAAAAATATTCTCAGCAATATTCTACACTACAATCACATTTTTTAGTAGGACTGCAATGTAGATTCGTATCTGAAAAACAGCTCTCCGCTAACCCAGAGAAGTAACTTGAATCCAACTTGATACTATCAAACCTAATGGGCTCTCAGCTTGGTCCTATATAACTTCAAATGGAAAACAAGTTACCATATTAATACTATGAAACCTAATAATCCCTACATTATATGCAAAAATGAATTCAAAATGAATCAAAGACCCAAATATAAAAGCTAAAATTATTATATTTTCAGAAGAAAACTTAGATGCAAATCTCCGAGACCCCCTGGATTAGGCAATGATTTCTTAGCTATGACACCAAATACACAAACAACAAAGAAAAAAATCATAAATTTTGACAAAATTAACAATTTTTGTGCTTCAAATGTCACTATCAAGAAAATAAAAACAGCCCACAGAAAAACAGGAAATGTTTGCAAATCACATGTCTAATAAAGGACATTTAGTCTAAACATATAAAGGATTCTTACAATTCAACAATAAAATGACAAATTTTTTAGAACTGGTGTGGTGGCTCAACCCTGTAATCCCAGCACTTTGAGAGGCTGAGACGGGTGGATCACTTCAGGCCAGGAGTTTGAGACCAGCCTGTCCAACATAGAAAAATCCCGTCTCTACTAAAAATATAAAAATTAGCTGGACATGGTGGCACATGCCTGTAATCCCAGTTACTGGGGAGGCTGAGGGAGGATAACTGGTTGAATCTGGGAGGTGGAGGTTACAGTGAGCCAAGATCATGCCACAGCACTCCAGTGTGGGCAACAGAGTGATATTCCATTTCAAAAAAAAAAAAAAAAATTAACGGCAAAAAATTTGGATATTTCTCCACATAAATAGACACTTAATGCATCATTAGTCATTAGTGAAATGCAAACCAAAACCACAATGAGATACCACTTCACACTAGGATGCTATCATCAAAAAACCACCATAACAAACACTGGCCAAACACGGAAATTGGAGTTCTTGCACATTACTCACAGGAGTGCATAATGCTGCAGTTGCTGTGAAAAAATTTGGCAATTCCTTAGTGTGGTACTGTGATTTACAACCAGAAGGATATATTTAGTCTTCATGTAGCTCCTAAAACCCTTGGAATCTTGGAAGTTATAAATATCTTTTTATACGTTAATGCCATGACTGGTGGCTGGCGGCTCTTGAAGAGCCTCAGAATGGCGACTGGTAGCCAAAGGAACCAACCATGTGATTAGAGGGTGGAAACTTTCAGCTCCACCCCATCACTCTTTGGGGAAGAAGGGAGGAGACTTAAAGGTTGAATCAATCACCAACAGCCAATGATTTAATCAATCACGCCTAAGAAATGAAGCCTCCATAAAAACCCAAAAGGCGAGTTTGAAGAGCTTTTGAACTGGTGAATAAGAACGCATCCACATACTCCATGGGACCAAAAGCTCCTGAGTTAAGGGCCCTTACAAACCTCACATATGCAAAGCTTCATCTGGCTATTCAATTGTGTCCTTTAAAATATCATGTGTAATAAATCAACAATTTTGAGTATACTGTCTTCCCTGGTTTCTCGGAGCTGATCTAGCAAACTACTGAACCCAAGAAGGGGGTTACGGAAACCTCCAATTTGTAGCCAAGTGAGACACAAGTTGTGAGTTATCTAGGAACCTACAACTTCTGAATGGTGCCTGAAGTGGGAGCCTGTCCTGTGGGACTGAGCCCTTAACTCTGGTTAATGCCAGAACTGAACTGCAGAACACCCAGCTGGTGTTGAAAAATTGCTTGGTGTGAAAAAAAACCCCACACATCTGGTGTCAGAAAAGGAGAATCAAGTGTTGTGGATGAGTACAGGAGAAAATCATTGTTTATTCACTACAGACTTAGAATGTTAAAACATAGAGTTACCATATGATCCATTCAACATTTACTGAGGTCCTCCTACATGCAAGGTATATAAAACAAATTAAAACATATGCCTACATAAAATGTGTACATACATGTTCATAGCATTATTCACACTAACTAAAAAGTAGAAACAATCCAAATTCAACCAATTGATGAATGAAAACAGGAAACGCAAATATCTGATATTTAAATAACTGATGAATGGATAAACTGTAGTATAAACAAAAAATGGGCCATTACTTGACCACAAAAAGGAATGAAGTATTCATACAAGCTACAACATGGATGAACCTCAGAAACATTATGAGCTGGGCATGGTGGCTCAGGCCAATAATCGCTTGGGAAGCCCAGGCAGGAGGATTGCTGAGACTGGTAGTTTCAAGATCAGCCTCGGCAACATAGCTAAACTGTCTCTATAAAATTTTTTTTTATATTAGCCAGGAGCTGGGCATGGTGGCTCACACCTGTAATCCCAACACTTTGGGAGGCCGTGGTGGAGAAAGGAGGATCACTTGAGGCCAGGTATTCAAGACCAGCCTGGGAAACACAGTGGAACTCCGTTTCTACAAATAATTAATTTGAAAATATATTTTGGCCAGGCTTGGTGGCTCATGCCTGTAATCTCAGCACTTTGGGAAGCGAAGGCAGGCAGATCACCTGAGACCAGGAGTTCAAGACCAGCCTGGCCAAGATGGTGAAACCACATCTCTACTAAAAATACAAAATTAGCCAGGCATGGTGGCTCACACCTGTAATCCCAACACTTTGGGAGGTTGAGGCAGGCAGATCACCTGAGGTCAGGAGTTCAAGACCAGCTTGGCCAACTATGGTAAAACCCCATCTCACAAAAACACAAAAATGAGCTGGGCATGGTAGCTCATGCCTGTAATCTCAGTACTTTGGGAGGCCGAGGCAGGCAGACTGCTTGAGGTCAGGAGTTACAGACCAGCCTGGCCAACAAGATGAAACCCCATCTCTACTAAATACACAGG
>NW_016108125.1:296698-300467 GCF_001604975.1 Cebus imitator
CAAGCACCATACAATGGGATAGTATTCAGCCAGAAAAATGAATGAAGTACAGATCCCTGCTACAACATGGATGAAGCATGAAAGCATTATACTAAGTGAAAGAAGCCAGCCACAAAATGTCATATATTACATGATTCCACTCTCACAAAATACCCAGAATAGACCAATCCAGAAACAAAAAATAGATGAGTGGTTTCCAGACAATGGGGAAAGGGGGAAATAGGGAGTGACTGCTAATGGATAAGGAGTTTCGGGGGTGATGAAAATGTTCTGGAAACAGCGATTATGGTTCTGAATATATTAAAAACCACTGAATTGTACACTTTAAAACAGTAAGTTTTATGATATGTGGATTATATTTCAATTAGAAGAAAACACTGTGCCTTAAAAGGTTGTTAAAATGGATGTTAAAAGCTCAAAGGTTTATTTGACTAATTCTCAAATTTTGAAGAGAATTGGCAAAAAACACACACTTACTGGAAACCATACTTCCACCCTCCTTCCTGTGGTCTGAAAATACAAAGAGAGACCTCATGTAACACATGTTCACAAAGGAAATCTATTTTTTCCATTGATAGTGCAGGGACTAGAAATGGGTTTGGGGGGGGAGACAAAAGCATCTAGTAGTTATTTTAAAATGGAAATGTATATTTAAAAAAAAGACAAAAGCATCCAGTAGGGTTAAAATAGGAAGCGAATAGCATTGAAAGATAACTCACAAACAACTCCAAATATCCATGAAATGAAATAACCTATTTCTACCTTATATGATTGTTTTTATCATCCCTATTTTACGTTTGCGGGGTGGAAGGTTATAAAGCTATTAAGCAACAAAAGTAGAATTCAAACCCAAGGTTATTTGATTCCAAAGGCTGTGCTCACTTACTCATTTATTCAACATTGACTAAAGCCCTCCTACATGCCAGGCACAAGTTACATCAAAGAAATAGTAAATAAGCTAATTAATAAATAATAGTCAAAGGTCTGAAGAATTTATCAAGGTAAAGGAAATTATTAGTGCTGAGGTGGGAGAGCTATTTTATATCGAGTGGTCAGGAAGGCCTCTCTTTAAAAAAAAAATATTTGAACAAAGCTCTGAATGAAAAAAAAGGAAGTCATCCAGATGTGTGAGAAGAGCATTCCAAGTAGAGAAAATAACAAGGCAGGAGTAGCAAGGCGGCCAATAAAGCTTCAGAGACATGAAGAGGTTAAAGCTTCTTAGGCCACAATATAAATTTTGGATTATATTCTGAGGAAGAGAGGAAAGCCACAGAATTGTGAGTGAAATGACATGACTTTTGTTTTGAAAAAAATCTATTGGGAATCTAAAGGGATAAGTAAAGGGATGCGGGCAGAAGCAGGAAAACCAGTATGACACTACTAAAATAATCCAGGCAAGGAATGACGATGTCATCTCCATTTATACCAGGAAGTAATTCAGAAAAACAGTTGAATTCTGGATATATTTTGAAAGCAGAATAGACAGAAATTTGCTAACGGTTTGATTGTAGGGTGGAATGAACCCAAGATTTCCGGCTGAGCAAATGGAATGAAGTTGCCCATATACCAACATGGGGAAGATTACAGAAAACTAGTTTGGGGAAGAGAAATAAAAAACGCAGTTTTATATGTTTACGTATCTGCTAATCTGTTTTCATCTTACCCACTACACTCCATACTGATTTTTGTGCAATATAACTTTTTAAAAAGTAGTGAAGACCGGTACTTTTTAAAAAGTAGTGCAGTGGCTCACGCCTGTAATCCCAGCACTTTGGGAGGTTAAGGCTAAGGCGGGCGGATCACAAGCTCAGGAGTTCTGAAATCAGCCTGACCAATACGGTGAAACCCTATCTTTACTAAAAATACAAAAATCTGCCGGGCGTGGTGGCACACATCTGTAGTCCCAGCTAGTCGGGACGCTGAGGCAGAAGAATTGCTTGAATCCAGGAGATGGAGGTTGCAGTGGGCCAAGATTGCACCACTGCACTCCAGCCTGGGCAACAGGGCGAGACTCCACCTCAAACAAACAAAAAAAGGTAGTGAAACAGGACTTGGAATCTGGGTCTTCTGATTACAGAGCCTGTGTTCTTTATCTCTAATGAAGTTTTACAAAAGCAATTAAATGAAATTAGAGTCTTAGAATAAAACAACTGAAAAGCATGCACTGTTTCCTGGTGATCTAAGAACTACATTAACAAATAAAGGCTTTCAAACGAGGACATTTTAAAAATACCTGACAGGCCGGTCGCAGCGGCTCATGTCTGTAATCCCAGCACTTTGGGAGGCCAAGGCGGGCGGATCACTTCAGGTCAGGAGTTCAAGACCTGGCCAGCATGTGAAACCCCATCTTTACTAAAAATAAAAAAATTAGCCAGGCATGGTGGCACATGCCTGTAGTCCCAGCTACCTAGGAGGCTGAGGCAGGAGAATGGCTTGAACCTGGGAGGCAGATGTTGCGGTCAGCTGAGATTGCACCATTGCACTCAAGCCTGGACGACAGAACAAGACTCCATCTCAAGAAAAAAACATGATCAAGTATTTTACAGATACTATGCATAATGAAGCAGACAGCAATGATACAGAGATGGAATAAAATTCACATAACGAATGCTCAATTTAGGTAAATACTAAGGAGAACCATATTTTCAGAGAGATGCCACATCATTCCACTTTAATTTGTATTTATATACATACTTTTTGAGACAAAGACTCACTCTGTCATCCATGCTGGAGTACAGTGGCATGATCCTGGCTCACTGCAGCTTCAACCTCCCCAAGCTCAGGTGATCCTCCTACCTCAGTCTCCCAAGTAGTTGGGACCACAGGCACATGTGACCATGCCCAGCTAATTTTTATTTTTTTGTAGAGATGGGGTTTCACCATGTTGGTCAGGCTGGGATCATCCCACCTTAAAAACTCTCCTTGATAATGAAGATTATCTTTGAAGGCCAGGCATGGTGGCCAGCCTTTAAAGATAATCTGACATTATTTTCTGCTTTAGATTTCCTGCTTCATGAAAGCAGGAAAAACACTTTCCCTCTATCCCCTAAATGTGCACAAAGTGACTATAGTAAATATTTGTCCATTACTGTACTTAACACTTCAAAAGGCATTCCTAAATAGCAAATTCCACATTAGTTTAATTCTACTTTAGGTCAGTCTATTAACCAATTAACAGTAAGGTTCAGTACCTAAAAAGGAATAATTTAAAATTCATATTTATAATATACCAAAAAAGTGGCTCATTTTATTGTTGCATGCATTTGCCATAACTTTAACGTTCTCCATATTTTCACATTCTTTATAAAAGAGGAAGTCAACTAACCTAATTTCATTCTTATAAAGACACAGCAGTAACTTCGATAAGTAAGTACTTATTTGGAAAGTGACTTACTCAAAACTACATAGTAACTGAGTAGTGAAGCTAGGATTAGAAACAAAGCTCTGAAAACTGTTGATGCTGTGAAGGTTAAGAATTGAACACAGTTTTACATCACAGAGAAATCACTGGTGTAATTACATAACTTTTCAGTCAAGAATTAAGCATTTACGCCAGGCGCGGTGGCTCAAGCCTGTAATCCCAGCACTTTGGGAGGCCGAGGCGGGTGGATCACGAGGTCAAGAGATCGAGACCATCCTGGTCAACATGGTGAAACACCGTCTCTACTAAAAATACAAAAAATCAGCTGGGCATGGTGGCGCATGCCTGTAGTCCCAGCTACTCAGGAGGCTGAGGCAGGAGAATTGCCTGAACCCAGGAGGCGGAGGT
>NW_016108125.1:301472-302535 GCF_001604975.1 Cebus imitator
CCAGGATGGTCTCGATCTCTTGACCTCGTGATCCACCCACCTCGGCCTCCCAAAGTGCTGGGATTACAGGCTTGAGCCACCGCGCCCGGCCCAAGAGCCCATATTCTATCTCTCTCAGTCGTTATAGCCAATTACTTGAGTAAAGAGCTATGGGCCAGGCGCAATGGTTCATCCTGTAATAATCACAGCAGTTTAGGAGGCCAAGGTGGGCAAATGGGCAACATGGGCAAACAGGGCAACAAAACACCATCTCTACAAAAAATACAAAAATTAGCCAGGCATGGTGGCATGTCTGTAGTTCCAGCTGCCTGGGAGTCTGAAGAGGGAGGATCACCTGAGCCGAGGAGGACAAGGGTGCTATGAGCCAAGGCCGTGTCATTGCACTCCAGCGTAGGTGACAGATTGAGACCCTATCTCAGAGAGAAAAACTTTAAAAAGCTGTGAATAATCCAAAATAATGCATTATTTCTAAGTCTGAAAATAAGCACACATTCATACTTTATCTGCTGTCATTAAATCTCAACCTCCTCCTTCCATCCAGCCAAATTGACAGTTAATAGTCTAAGACCCAGCTAGGTAAGAGAGGAAGTAAATGCAGAAAATTCACAAGAGTAATTCAACTGACCATTTCTCTCAATTATTACACTGTTTTTAGAGTTGACAAACATCAACTACCATGCACTGACTTTCTAAGATCTTAAGACACAATGTAACAGGAGGCTGTATCTAAAATTAAAATATCTAGAATGTCAAATTAGAAAAGTATATAGGGTATATGTTAAAATTTCTAATTTAGGAGAAGTCTGAATGAAGCAGTTAAATTCTAAAATCAGAAATTATATCCAGGAAGCCAAGTATTTAATAATATTAAATAAGCCATAGGAAAGAAAAAACGATTATAAAATTTAAAAGAGGCATTTAACAAAAAAATACGATTTTAGGATTCAGCTGAGAACGGAATACCTCAATACTGCTACACTTTCAAAAATGTTTAGAATCGGCCAGGCAAAGTGGCTCATGCCTGTAATTCCAGCACTTTGGGAGGCCAAGGCGGGCGGATCAC
>NW_016108125.1:302797-313034 GCF_001604975.1 Cebus imitator
TTTAGAATCACATAAAAATTCACTTCAATAAAATAATGCTTTTGCAGTTTAGGGATAGAAAGTTTCTACCAAATAATCACAGTCCCTAAAATGATAAAATTAAAAACTTGCTACAAGAAACTTTCCACGTAATATTTTAAGATTTTCAGAATTACCAAAACTAAATGTAGATCTGTTTAACTACTGTCAATTTTAGGTATCACCACAAATATAACATTCTCTTAAGAATGGTTTCTCGCCAGGCGCAGTGGCTCATGCCTGCAATAACAGCACTCTGGGAAGCCAAGGCAGGCAGATCACGAGGTCAGGAGATCAAGACCAACCTGGTCAACACGGTGAAACCTCGTCTCTACTAAAAATACAAAAAATTAGACAGGCGAGACTGCACACCCGTAGTCCCAGCTACCCAGGAGGCTGAGGCAGGAGAATTGCTTCAACCCAGGAGGCAGAGGCTGCAGTCAGCCAAGACTGCACCACTGCACTCAAGCCTGGGCAACGGAGCGAGACTTTGTCTCAAAAAAAAAAAGAATGGTTTCTTGAAGCTGGGCACATTGGCTCATGTCTATAATTCTGGAAGGCCAAGGCAGGTGACTACTTGAGCCCAGGAGTTCAAAATCAGCCTGGGCAACACAGTGAAACCTGTCTCTACAAAATACAAAAGCTTCTAGTCCCAGCTACTCAGGAGGCTAAGATGGAAGGATCACCTGAGCCCAGGGAGCTCAAGACTACAGCAAACCAAGATCATACCACTGCACTCCAGCCTGGGTGACACAGTGAGACCCTGTCTCCAAAAAAAGAAAAGGTTTCTAAAAACATAATTTAACTGTAATCTTACTTGGTGATACACGAATTTTTCTTAGAAACAACAGTAAGGGGGAAAAAAAAAACGAATAAAGAATGTCTCAAAGGGATTACATGAGTCTGAAAACCACTTCCTTGAATTGTATATGGCAGAACTCTAGCAATATTAGGGAGTAGAGCTTCCCCAGCATTTACAAGTGTGCCAGAATACTGATCTCCCATTCCAGGTCATTTCATGAGGAGCTGCCTGCCAGGTGCTTCTAGCCTCCCAACCTCATCTACCTTAGTGTACTATTCAAAATTTATTTTCTATGTGGACACAACCTAAAGATGGTTGAGAGGCACTGACAGAATACATTAAAGCAGTTACCAGCTCAACTTCAAAATATGTACTCTCCAATAAGAAATTCAAAGTCTACCCTTACTTGTCTTACTCCATTGATCTTAAAGACTATTTAACTTTTATCAAGTAATGAAATTCCATGTTACGTTTGTATAATATGGCATTAAGAAAACTACAGTTCCTCTTACAGCGTAAAGAAACTTCAGCAGCAGCAACATGCTGGTGCCGGTAAGATAAAGAAATCCACTAAAAGCTTTTTGTGTAAGGACATGGTCATTCCACTTCACATTTTCTCCTAATTAAAATCCCCAAAATACCAATTTCCTAACCTTCTTCCATGTTTTTTCTCCACTGCACTATTACCTTCTAATATAATTACACAATTGGCCAGGCACAGTGGCATACGCCTGTAATCCTAGCACTTTGGGAGGCCGAGGTGGGAGGATCACCTGAGGTCAGGAGTCTGAGACCAGCCTGGCCAATGTGGCAAAACACAGTTTCTACTACAGACACAAAAAAAATTAGCTGGGCATGGCGGCCAGTACCTGTAATTCCACCTACTCAGGAGGCTGAGAACCCTGGGAGTGGAGGTCGCAGTGAGCTGAAATCATGCTGCTGTACTCCAGCCTCAGCGAGATGCCCTCTCAAAACAAAAACACAATTAACTTAAATATTTTGTTCTTATCTGTCTCTTCTTACCAGACTATTTATTATTAAATCCAAGAAGGCAGAAATCTTGTGTGCTTTTGTTCATTGCTATAACCGTGGCACCCAGGTAAGTGTCTAACACATAGAGGGCCCCCAAAAGATAACTGCTGAGAGAATAAACAAATTTGATAATTTGATTGAGGGTTTATGTATAATCCAATTGTCTTAGAAGAGCCAAACTTTGCCATTAAGATAGGATATAAACTCTGTACAACAAAGATACAGAGTAACCACACAAAAAGTAGGGCTGTCTTTTAAAAAGTTTGACTTATATATATTAAAATTTCTTAAACATACTACCAGCCGTGCTCAGTGGCTGATGCCCGTAATCCCAGCACCTTGGGAGGCCGAGGCGGGTGGTTCACGAGGTCAAAGGATCAAGACCATCCTGGCTCTCACAGTGAAACCTCGTCTCTACTAAAAATACAAAAAATCAGCCAGGTGAGGTGGTGCACACCTGTAGTCCCAGCTACTTGGGAGACTGAGGCGGAGGTTGCAGTGAGCAGAGATTGCGCCACTGCACTCCAGCCTGGGCGACAGAGCGAGACTGTGTAACAAAAAAAAAAGACACTACCAAAAAATCTGCACTAGATATTTTAAAATACAAATAAAAAGGAAAGATTTTTTATTTTAATAAAAATAGGAAGCATCTGTTTTCCATTCCTCTAACCAGAAAACACAGAAGAATAGAGAGTGGTAAGATTTAGACAGAATAAGTGAAGGAAAAACTTTAAAAAGTGATAAAACAGCCGAGGGGCAGTGGCTCACACCTGTAATCCCAGCACTTTGGGAGACCGTGGCAGGCGATCACGAGGTCAGGAGATGGAGACCATCCCCGCCAACATGGTGAAACCCCATTACTACTAAAAATACAAAAAAAATTAGCCAGGTACGGTGGCATGCGCCTCTAGTCCCAGCTACTCAAGAGGCTGAGGCAGGAGAATCGCTTGAACCCGGGCAACGGAGGATGCCATGAGCCGAGATCGTGCCACTGCACTACAGCCTGGGTGAGAGAGGATGAGTCCATCTTAAAAAAATAAATAAATAAAGGCCAGGCGAGGTGGCTCACGCCTGTAATCCCAGCACTTTGAGAGGCCAAGGCGGGCGGATCACGAGGTCGAGATAGAGACCATCCTGGCCAACATGGTGAAACCTAGTCTCTACCAAAAATACAAAAATTAGCTGGGCATGGTGGTGTGTCCCTGCAGTCCCAGCTACTCGGGAGGCTGAGGCAGGAGAATTCCTTGAAACCGGGAGGCGGAGGGTGCAGTGAGCCGACATTGTGCCACTGCACTCCAGCCTGGCGCCTGGCGACAGAGCAAGACTGTCTCAAAAACAAAAACAAAAATAAAAGTGATAATACAGTCTGAGGTAGTAATACTTAGGGCACAGAAAAAAATGCACTACCAACTTCTCTTAGCAACAAATCTGCCTTTTCCAGACAATCTAACCAGATAACACACTAAGTTCTCTTGTCAAATATTATCAAGTGTTGTAGATTTTAATCTTAATCTTTAGCCTCAAATTACGTTTTAATCTTAATACCGATAATCTTAAACTCATAAAAAATGTTTTAATCTTAACACCGATAAAAATCTTTAAGTGGTCCTGTAGCCTATTGCGTCTACTGTTCAACTAGCATTCTACAGTTCCTTTTTCGGCCTCAAATGACGAAACTTCTCTAACGTCTCTGGGGAAACTAGTGTAAAGTATAATGTTTCCTGAAATTGTTGTTTTTTCCCTGCACCATTCGTGACATCTCTTCAACTAGAAATGTTATATAAAACTTTTCTGTTCTGCAGGCAAGTCCACAGGGAGAAGCAAAGGTAAAAAGAATACTGCAAGGAAAATAGGTTGAAAAGGGAATAACAAAAGCACAGAAGTAAATGTCAAGCAAAGAAATATTTATACAAAAGAGGAAGAAGATGCAAAAAAGGGAAGAAAAACACTTTCAGCAGAGAAAAGAAAAGAAAGGAGGGGGAACAGAGACTTGCTTCTTCCAGAAACAAAAGCAAAAAACACTTCTAAGAAAACGTGGTCTCTCTCTTTACCCAAGGGGATGTTATTAAAATGCTAAAGGGTATTCAGCTGACACTCCTATTAGAGTTCTACTTTCTCTTCCTATGTCCTTTGATACTGCTCGTCTTCACCAACGAATTAAACGCAGGGTATACATAACACAGTCAATATCTACAAAACTACAATTGTGGTTGCCATCTTTGCCTGCAAAAATAAATAAATAAATAAAACAACTCCCTGGATTCGGGCAAAAGGAGTAAATTAAGTTGAAAAACCAGAAAACCACGCCTTGCTAAGTGGGGTAGAAATGACACAGGTTAACAAACGCCTCCTACCAAATTAAGATTCTACTAAAGGTCTGGGTAATAAGGGCAACAAGAAGTAGCCTTACCGCGACCGCAAGGGTGGGGCATTGTAGGTGGAAACAAAATAGAGGGCGAACTATCCCTAGAGGTTTAAAGGGGCTGAGGACTCGGCTCTCAGGAGATCGTCCATCAGGCGGTGGACTCGGGGCAGCTTCAAGAGGAAGGAGACAGTGGACTGCTGGAGGAATGTCAGTGTGAATGCCGGTGCAGACGGAAAGAGAAGGTACCCACGAGCACAGAATTAAGAGTCAAAGGGAAAAGAGAGGCCCGGCGTGGGAGGCCGGAGCAGAGGCCGCTGAGCGCCGTCTGCAGCCAGCCGCCTTCTTCGGAGACGCCTTCTCGGCTCCCCCACACTCAGCCCCTCGCCGCCTGTGCCCCGGCAACAACCGCGGGCGCAGCTGTTTCGGTCGGGCCAGAGACAGCGGGGGAAATGCAACCGTGGGGCTGGCGGGCAGCAGACTGGCAGCGCCCGTGTGTGTGTGTGTGCGTGGAGCGGATTCTGAGACCGGAACGCCAGACTTCGCCCTTTCTCCCCCAAGCCTCCTTTATCACCCAACTTCCCAGTCTACTGGTGTCCGCTTCGACCGACGGATACCGCACCACCCCCCACCCAACGCTTCTCGCCGCCTCTCACCCCTCCCCTGACGCCTTGAGTGGAGGGAAAACAGACCACCGGACCGATCCCGAACCCGCCCGGGTGTCCCCGAATCGCGGACACCGCCCCCGCCCGAACGCTGGCACCCCCTTGGCGGCTCCCTGGCCCGCCCAGATGCAGCAAACTCCTCTCACCTGCATTGACGCCATGATGGAACCATCCCCCCAAGGCCGGCGAGGCCAGAGACGCAGGGGGCGGAGCTGCCGTGCTCGCGTCACGCCGCGGGGGCTCAACATCCCCAGCGCGGGGGCGGGGTCTGTGATGGGAAGGGGATAGCGCGAGGGGATTGGCTAGCACACTAGGCGGACGGGAGGAGGGACCGCGGGGCGGGGCGAGGGCACGGTAAATGGCGGTGTGAGTACCTTCGGTCACAGTCTGACTCGCCAGTCCCGACTCCGTCCCTCGTTTACTCGTTACCGAGGACACACGGCTCCAGTTTTGACTCGGCTACGGTTGTTTTCTTCGTCTGTACCGCGAAATCCTTATGACGTCCGGATCTGCGCAGCTTTTTTCTGTTCGTTTTGTTTTTCCAACCACAGCTGTGCGGTGCAGATTTTTCCCTTGGGATGTGTTTTCCATGCTACCAAACCCACTCTCAGAGCCTTGGGGCCCCATAAAACTTCCTGCGCAGCTACTTTCTGGTCTTTGGAGACTTTAAAGGTTTCTTGGGGGATTTTTTTTTTTGAGACGAAGTCTTGCTCTGACGGCTTCTAGTATTCTTAATTTGGGGAAGAGAGACATAGGTTTCCTTGTACAACGGGATGAAGATTTAAGAGCAGAACAACACTGATATTTTAAAGGCGAGGGTATTTAGATTTGTGGAGCTGAAACTTGCCTGAAAAAGGAGATAAAATTTGGAAGTTTGTATGTTGTGTACAGTTTCTGCCCCTTACCCCAGCCCTTCAGTTTTAAACTTCACATGTATCAACAATAGTTACGGTTGTTGGGGCAGTCTAAATTTGATTAGCGAGTTGACCCTAGGCATTAATTTTTTAAAAATATGCCAATGTCATGTTATACGCTTATGCCATTATGTCCAGATTTCTCTTAAGCCTATTTCGTGGTGGGCAGTTTTGTGGTCATTTAGGGATTAACTTGGGTAGGGAAAGCTGAGCATACATAATTTATTTTAGGAAGGCACCAGTTCTGCCAACATTTATCAGAAGTCACGTTTGAAAAAAGCTATTCTGGAACTGAAGATGTCATTGGTTTATAAGAGGAAAATGGAAGCCAAAAGCCTGCACCTCATGCTGTATCTTTAAAACTTAAGGTGGCAGACACAATGAGTAGAAGTCTTTATGTTACCAGAATGAAGGCTTAAAATCTGTCATTTTATTGACTCGGCTTTCTTTTTAGAAATTTCTTTAAGATATAAATGCAATGTAGAATATCACTCACACTCTTAAAATAGATAACATTCTTTGGAACTTCTCTAATCTGAAATGTGTTTAAAAAGATCTTTAATATACGCCAGTTAGTCTATGGTATAATATTAAACACACTATCCATCACTAGAGAAGTTATGGTGGTATACCCTCCCCTCTCTCAGACGTCTACCCTATTGCCAGAAGAGCGGATTTTCCCTTTGTTGTGCAAAGTGACTGTGTCCTTGAGGGATGTTTGGATGCTCTTGGTAAACCGGAATCAACGGGAAGCATATCCGGTGTTAGCCCCATTGTGTCATCAACATTACAACAGTGAGGAAATCCACATATCCCAATGAAAAAGGAAAGCTTATAGAAGAACTTTCCAGTATATTTCGTTTGAGATATCTTTATTCCTGTGACCTCAGAAGATCAGATTTTACCGTCCAAGGTTCACTTTGCCTAAAAGCTTGATTGTTCCTGTGGAAAAAGTGGCATTGGATGACCCTACAAACAAAGCATTATGACATCATCAGAGCCAACAACCTGCCATGACTGATAGTAATAAGGAAAAAAGTTACAAGAATTCTGACACTCATCACAGTGGAAGCAATATCTGATCCCTTGGGTTACATATATGTGAAAAGCATCTTCATGGGAGGGAAAAGTCAATGGCAGTCATATCCTTTCTAGGTAATATGAAATAGCACATAATAACCTGTCTTCCTCCTTCTTAATATTTAATAAAAAGATCCTGACATAGGAGCCAAAACAGTGACTTACAGATGCTGTGGGGGGGTATATAATTATCTCCAGTAAGCATGTAATATTAGTATCTAAGACACGATTATGCACTGTTTAAAGACTAGGCGCATATGTCTACAGAGCAAGGCTTACTGTCATTACTATCAGATAGGCAAAAGTTAAAATGCCTGACAGGATATGCCACTGCACTCCAGTCTAGGTGACAGAGCAAGACTCTGTCCTGTCATCTCAAAAAAATAATTCTGAGGATACCACAAGTGAGAGAGGAAGTAGAGCTCTCATAAACTCTATGGGAGTAAAACTAATACAATCACTTTGGAAAATAATTCAGTGATAATGAAGTTAAAGTTTCCCATATCCTTACTGGATATTCTTAATAGCAACATATGTAATTAAGATATATATATATATATATATTTTTTTTTTTTTTTTTTTTGGGACAGAGTCTCACTCTGTCACCCAGGCTAGAGTGCAGTGGTGAAATCTTGGTTTATTGCAGCTGCAGTGGCTCACGTGATTCTCCTGCCTCAGCCTCCTTAGTAGCTGGGACTACAGGCATGTGCCACCACACCTGGCTAACTTTATGTATTTTTAGTAGAGACCAGGTTTCACCGTGTTGCCCAGACTGCTCTCCAACTCCTGACTTCAAGTGATCCACCTGCCTCAGCCTCCCAAAGTGCTGGGATTACAGTCGTGAGCCACTGTGCTTGGCCACTTAAGGGATATACTGAACAAATGCATATGTTAACATTGTTTGGATCTAGATTCAAACAAACTGTAAAAAAGATATTTTTGAGACACCTGGAGAAAATTATAGAATAGATATTAGAGAATATTAAGGAATTGTTATTATTGTTAGATTTGATAATGATGTTCACTTTTTCATTTCCACAGCAATTAGAAATGACCATTGGGTGACAAGGAGGAGATTTTTTTCTCATCTCACAAACTACCCACATCTCCACTTCCCTGGAAGAAAAAAAATCCGGACATACACAAGCTGTGTATGTGCCTGAGATCTTCCCTTCCAAGATAAAGAGAGAGCTTGAGACAGAGAGGTCTAAACTAGCATCTGGACTTTCTGCCAGTAAAGAAAAGGAAATATGGGAAACCAAATAGTCTAGTAACATTAAAGGACCCACAAAGGGACTACTGGGTAAATGCTACAATGGGTAATGTGATTTATGAATGCTTTTGTTCTAGTGATTTATTAAACTAGAAAGTCAGAAGCAGTCCTGTGAACATTTGTTTGTTGAAACTTGAAAAGACAGAGTTGGCGAGTACTTGATTGAGTCTACGCCTCCACAGAGTCGTTTGTTCTTAGTCTCCTCGGGGCTGATCTCAGCAGAGAAGTGGAGGCAGTTCTGCCACCAACAGTTTGTTCATTGGATTTTGGAAAAGGCACCAAACTAAGAATCCAAGGCTTGCATTCTTATCTTAGCTTTGTCATTAGCTAGCTTCAGTGAGGCTTCTAATCTTTCTGGGTTTCTTTCCTCATTAATAAAATGAGCAAGTCAGACTGCATAATCTTTACAGTTTCTTCCAGATTTCAAATTCCATGAATCTATTAAAGACAATCAAAATTTTACATGATTTGTCTAAAATACCATGTTAAAAAGTCTAAGATAAAATGCAATGGGAATGACATACCATTTTGAGTTTAAAAATCACTTTTGTAAATATATTAAGGAATGAACTTGGCTTCATTGTAATTTATGTAGAAATACTGGGAAGTAGAGGGGGTTTTGGTTAACAATTTTAAAATGCTAATGTAATCCAGTTGAAATATAGATGGGATTTCATAAAGTAGCAAAAATTCTATATTCATAATTGAGTGATAACAAAAGCATATCTACAAAGCAAAAGTGTATTTTTAAAAATAATTTTAAATCCCAGTCATTTCATTTAAATCTTCTGATAAAGGACAAAGAAAGTGAACAAAATAACAATGGTTTGTATGTGTGACTTATTTTGAGTGTGACTTATTCTACATGTCAAAAATAGTTGATTTATATACATATATAGTTTGCAAAGAAAATTGTGAATCAGGAAAACTTTTACTTTATTCCCTGTCTTTGCCCCTCTCTAGCAAGAGTTCTTTACCCATGTCTGCAGCCCTGACATTCCTTATTTCTCCCCTAGACCTCTTACCAAACATGGTCATAGCAAGCTATTACTTGAAAAGACTGTGGTTCCTTATTTACTTTTTTGCCATGGATCTCTTTAAAAATCAAAAGAAAACCATGGATCCACTCCACAGAAAAATACACATACCCATGAAAATTTGTGTTTCAGGAAGTTACCTGACCCTTAGAAGTTCATCCACCAGGGCCAGCATGGTGGCTCATGCCTGTAATCCAAGAATTTGGGGATGCTGAGGCAGGACGATCACTTGTGCCCAGGAGTTTCAGACCAGCCTGGGCAACATAGCAAGACCCCATCTCTACAAAAAAATTAGCCACGCATGGTGGTACATGCCTACTACTTGGGAGGCTGAGCTGAGAGGATCACTTGAGCCAAAGATGTCAAGGCTGCAGTTAACTGTGATCATGCTATTGCACTCCAGCCTAGGTGAGAATGAGGCCCTGTCCCCCTACTCCCCAACCACAAAAAAAGTTTATCCATTAGATTAGCAGCAGAGGTGTATAAACCTCAAGATAAGGCTAGGCACGGTGGCTCACACCTGTAATCCCAGCACTTTGGAAGGCTGAGGAGGGTGGATCACCTGACGTCAGGAGTTCGAGACCAGCCTGGCCCACATGGTGAAACCATGTCTCTACTAAAAATACAAAAATTAGCCAGGCATGATGGCACGCGCCTGTAATCCCAGCTACTTGGTGGCTGAGGCAGGAGAATTGCTTGAACCCAAGAGGCAGTGGTTACAGTGAGCCGAGATTGCACCACTGCACTTCAGCCTGGGCAACAGGGGGACTCTGTCTCAAAAAAAAAAAAAAAATCACCTTTCCTTTGTATAGAAGCTGGATTTTAGGCCAGGCGTGGTGGGTCACACCTGTCACCCTAGCACTTTGGGAGGCTGAAGCAGGTTGATCACTTGAGTCAGGAGTTCAAGACCAGCCTGAGCAACACAGTGAAACCCCATCTCTACTAAAAATACAAAAAATTAGCTAGGCATGGTGAGAACACTTGTAATTCCAGCTAATTGGGAGGCTGAGGCAGCGGAATTGCTTGAACCCAGGAGGTGGAGGTTGCAGTGAGC
>NW_016108125.1:313805-316270 GCF_001604975.1 Cebus imitator
GCTGGGATTACAGGCACGCGCCACCATGCCCAGCTAATTTTTTGTATTTTTAGTAGAGACGGGGTTTCACCATGTTGACCAGGATGGTCTCGATCTCTTGACCTCGTGATCCACCCGCCTTGGCCTCCCAAAGTGCTGGGATTACAGGCTTGAGCCACCGCACCCGGCCGGTAGGTAAATTATACCTTGATAAAGCTGTTTGAAAAAAGAGAGGAGGGGTATTGTAATATTTTATTATTATTATTGAGATGGAGTTTTCACTCTTGTTGTCCAGGCTGGAGTGCAATGGCGTAAGCATGGCTCACCACAACCTCCATCTCCCAGGTTCAAGTGATTCTCCTGCCTCAGCCTCCCAAGTAACTAGGATTATAGGCATGCGCCACCAGCCCAGCTACTTTTGTGTTTTTAATAGAGACAAGGTTTTCTCCATGTTGGTCAGGCTGGTCTTGAACTCCCAATCTCATGATCCACCTGCCTCAGCCTCCCAAAGTGCTGGGATTATAGGCGTAAGCCATCACGTCCAGCCCATTGTAATATTTTAACTCTGGTATAATTATGAATCCTGGATGGCCTTAAGCCTGGCTCTCCCACCAGTGATGAGACCTAGGGCTGGTTAGGCATCTCCCTGAGTCTGAATTTTTTCATCTGTAAAATGGGTGGTCAATGATTTCTTTGAAATTTTCCACATCAATTATTTTCCTTGTCAAAAAGTTTCATAATGTGTCATCATAATTTATATTGCCCCACTTTCAACCTGCTCTTAAGTTCTTCACTACTCAAATACATTTCTGTCCTTTCTTTGCTCCTTAGAGACCATGGCGGCCCTAGTGATTTTGTCCCTGCCAGACAGTTCTTCCTTATCCTGCCTAGCTTTCCCGTTTCTGTTTTGTGCCCCTTGTTTGCCTGATCTCTGTTTCACATGTATCAGAAAAGGCAAAGGCTTGATTCCTCACTAAGCTTCCTGTTAGCTCCACGATCTGGAGTTGGTCATTTAAATTTCTTTAAACTTTAGCTTCTTTATTTTTAAAGTGAGAACAAAATTTCCAACACATGGTTTGTGATGGGGTCTAAATAAGATCATGGATGTGAAGGGCCTTTGTGAATTGCATAGCGCCGCTAGATACTGCTTTGAGATGCGGTTTTCCTTCCTCATTACTAGTTTTCCTTCCTCATTACTCAGTGCTCTCTATCCAGGAAGCAGGTGCAATGTTGACTGGAGATAAGGAATAAGGTATGTGACAGTGACTGAGAAATACCTCTGCCAATATTCTCAAATTTCCTATCACTTATGAACATAGAAGAGCCTGGGCAGACACTGTGCTATGGTCTGAATGTTTATGTCCCCTTTAAATTCACATGTTGAACTCTTAACCTCTGAAGTAATAGAATTAGGTGGGATTATATCATAAAGTGCAGCCTTCAAGAATGGGATTAGTGCCCTTATAAAAAAGACCTCATGGCTGGGTGCTGTGGCTCACGCCTGTAATCCCAGCACTTGGGAGACCAAGGCAGGTGGATCATCTGCAGTCAGAAGTTCAAGACCAGCCTGACCAACATGGTGAAACCCTGTCTCTACTAAAAGCACAAAAATTTGCCAGGCATGTTGATGCATCCCTGTAATCCCAGCTACTCGGGAGACTGAGGCAGGAGAATTGCTTGAACCTGGTAGGCAGAGGTTGCAGTGAGCCTAAATCGTGCCACTGCACTCCAGCCTAGGCAACAAGAGTGAAACTCCATCTCAAAAACAAAACAAAAATAAAAACAAACAAACCAACCAAAAAACCTCATAAAGCATAAAGACCCTCACAATTCCCACTATGTGAGGCACAGCAAAAAGATGGCTGTCATGAACCAGTAAGTGGACCCTCATTAGACACTGAATCTTCCAGTGTCTTGATCTTAGATTTTCTAGCCTCTAGAACTGTGAGAAATAAGTTTCTGTTGTTTATAAGCTGCCTAGTGATGGCCTTTTGTTATAATAGCTCAAATGGACAAAGACACTTTAAACAGAGCTTACTATAGACAAAATTTCAAGGTTGGAGCCAGAGCATTTAGGCAAGAGAAAGAAATCAAAGGCATGGCTGGTGCAGTGGCTCACACCTGTAATCCCAGCACTTTGGGAGGCTGAGGGCAGCTCTCATGAGGTCAGGAGACCGAGACCATTCTGGCTAACACAGTGAAACCTTGTCTCTACTAAAAACACAAAAAATTAGCTGGCATGGAACCCCATCTCTACTAAAAATACAAAAAAATTAGCTGGGCATGGTTGCACACGCCTGTAGTCCCAGCTACTTGGGAGGCTGAAGCAGGAGAATTGCTTGAATCCAAGAGGCAGAGATTGCAGCGAGCAGAGACTGCACCACTGCACTCCAGCATGGTGACAAGACCGAAACTCCATCTCAAAAAAAAAGCAGGCTGGGTGTGGTGGCTCACACCTGTAATCCAAGCACTTTGGAGGCTGAGGT
>NW_016108125.1:316490-318488 GCF_001604975.1 Cebus imitator
TCCAAATTGGAAAAGAGGAAGTCAAATTGTCCCTGTTTGCAGATGTCATATCTTATATATCAAAAAAACCTAGACTCTTCCAAAAACTCTTAGAATTGGTAAATTAAAGTTACAGAACACAAAATTAATGTACAAAAATCAGTAGTGTTTCTATACATGAACAATGAACTAGCTGAAAAGGAATTCAAGAAGTACAATTTATAGTAGCTACAAAAAATAAAATAAAATACCTAGGAATAAATTTAACCAATGAGTGAGAGGCCTCTATAAGGAAAACTACAAAACACAAATAGAAGAAACTGAAGATAACACAAACAAACTGAGAGACATCCCATGCTCATGGATCAGAAGAATTAATATTATTAAAATGACCATACTACTCAAAGCAATCTTCAGAGTCAGTCCAATCCCTATCTAAATCCCAATGGCATTCTTCACAAAAATAGGGGGCAAAAAACTCTAAAATGTATATGGAACCACAAAAGACCCCAAACACCAAGGGAATCTTGAGCAAAAAGAACAAAGCTGGAAGTATCCATACTACCAGACCTCAAAAAATATTACAAAGTTGTAGTAACAAAATAGCATGCTACTGGCATAAAAACAGACACACAGACCAATGGAACAGAATAGAGAACCCAGAAATTAATCCACATATCTACAACCAACTTATTCTTGACAAAGGTGCCAAGAATACTCAACAAGGAAAAGCCAGTCTCTTCAGTAAATGATGCTGGGGAAACTGGATATCCATATGCAAAAGAAAGAAACTAGGCTGGGCACAGTGGATCACACCTGTAATCCCAGCACTTTGAAAGGCTGAGGCAGGAGGATCAGTTGAACCCAAGAGTTTGAGACCAGGCTGGACAACACAGCAAGACCCTGTCACTACAAAAATAAAAAAATCAGACAGGCATGGTGGCACACGTCTGTAGTCCCAGTTACTTGGGAGGCTGAGGTGGGAGGATCGCTTGGGCCCAGGAAATTGAGGCTGCAATGAGCCATGACTGTGCCACTGCACTCCAGCCTGGGCAACAGAGTGAGACCCTGTCTCAAAAAGAAAAAAAAATAAATTAGTTTATGAAATTAGACCCCCATCTTTCACCCTATATAAAAATTAACTCAAAATGGATCAAAGGCCAAAATGTAATATTCAAAATCTTAAAACTATTAGAAGACATAGTGGAACTGCTTCTGAGCATTGGTCTGGGAAGAGGTTTATGAATAAGACCTCAAAAGCACAGGTAACAAAAGCAAAAATAAACAAATGGGATTATATCAAACTACAAAGCTTCTGCACAGCAAGGAAAGCAATCAACAGAGTTAAAAGACAACCTACAGAATGGGAGAAAATATCTGCAAACTAATCAGGGTATTAATATCTAGAATATACAAGAAGCAAACTTTTTAACTCAATTTAATTTTATTTTTTGAGACAGGGTCTCATTCTGTCGTCCAGGCTGGAGTGTAGTGGCATGATCACAGCTTACCATCTCAACCACCCAGGATCAAGCAATTCTCCTACCTCGACCTCCTGAGTAGCTGAGACTGCAGGTGCACACAGCTGCACCTGGCTAATTTTTTATTTTTTTTGTAGAGAGAAGTCTCACTATGTTGCCCAGGCTGATCTTCAACTCCTTGATACAAGCAATCCTCCTGCCTCAGCCTCTCAAAGTGCTGGGATTATAGGTGTGAGCTACCACGCCCAGCTGAAATGGAAACATCTCAACAGCAAAAGAACTCCAAACAATCTGATTTTTAAAATGAGCAAGACAGGCATGATGGCTCACACCTGTAATCCCAGCACTTTGAGAGGCTAAGGCGGGTGGATTGCCTGAGCTCAGGAGTTTGAGATCAGCCTGGGCAACACAGTCAAACCTCGTCTCTACTAAACCCCCAAAAAAATTAGCAAGGCATGGCAGTATGCTCCTGTATTCCCAGCTACTTGGGAGGCTGAGGAAGGAGAATTGCTTGAACCTTGGAGGCGGAGGTTGCAGT
>NW_016108125.1:320084-328259 GCF_001604975.1 Cebus imitator
AATGTTAAACAGTGCATGTTCTCACTCATATGTGGAAGCTAAAAAAATCGATCTCAGAAGTAGGAAGTAGAACAGAGGCTACTGAAGACTAGGAAGGGTAGGAGGAAAGGAGGGAGAGATCTGTTAAAAGACACAAAATTATAGCTAGATAGGAGGAATACATTCGAGTGTTCTATAGCACTGTAGGATGACTACACAGTGTTGTTACAGTGGGTAGTCAGACATGAGCAGGGCAGGAAAGGGCGCCCCATCCCCATCAGGAATGTCAGGCAACCATCAGGTGATGGTCAGGCAGTTGTTAAACTTCTAATGATTGATTGCAGCCAGCGCCAGGGAAAGGCAGTCTCCCAATAGATAGAAACACCTGAAACTGGTCATCAGTAGCTTCTGGATAAGATCTCAGGAGTTGGACAAGTAGGCTCAAGCATGCACACTAAGAGGCAAAATGGGACCATTTAACTGGTATATGACCTTCTTCCACGAACACGTGACTGGTAAGGCAAAATGCCTCAAGGAAGCATGAGCACAATTCACACTGTGCATGCCCCTCCCAAATGCTGGCAGGCTACTGTACATGTGGACCACCCACCCCAAGAGAAGAATGAGGAGAAAGGATGCAACCCCCCAGAGTATGTCTATGTAAAAAATCCTTAGTCAAAGGTCAAACCATTCACTTGAATCTTCAAATGGCCTGCTTGGCCTCCTTCCAAGTGTACTTTACTTCCTTTTGTTCCTGCTCTAAAACCTTTAAATAAGCTGAAACTTGCCTCACAAAAAAAAAAAAAAAAGAAGAAGAAGAAGAAGAAGAAGGAAGAGCCAGGCATGGTAGCTCACACTTCTAATCCAGCATTTTGGGAGGCTGAGGTGGGTGGATCACTTGAGGTCAGGAGTTTGAGACCAGCCTGGCCAAAATGGTGAAACCGCGTCTCTAACTAAAAAGACAAAAAAATAGCCAGGCATGGTGGTGGGTGCCTGTAATCCCAGCTACTCGGGAGCCTGAGGCATGAGAATCACTTGAACCCAGGAGGTGGAGGCTACAGTGAGCCAAGATCACACCACTGCACTCCAGACTAAGCAACAGAGCGAGACTGTCTCAAAAAATAAAACGAAATAAAAATAAAATAAAATAAAATTTGTCTCAGACTCTCACTCCGCCTTATGCCCTGAATTGATTTCTTTATTCTGAGAAGGCAAGAATTGAGGTTGCTGCAAACCCTTATGGATTCTCCACTGCTAACAGTTTCAGATAGCTAGAAGGAGAATATTAAATGTTCTTAACACAAAAAAAGGATAAATGTTTGAGATAATGGATATGCTAATTACTATGATCTCATCACCATCCAGTGTATGTATTAAAACATCACTATGTAATCCATGTATACGTACAATTATTATTTGTCAATTTAAAAAATACAATAAAACAAATAGGCCAGGTGTGTTGGCTCATGCCTGTAATCTCAGCACTTTGGGAGACCAAAATGGGAGGATCATTTGAGCTCCGGACTTTGAGACCAGCCTAGGCAACATGGCAAAACCTTGTCTCTACTAAAAATATGAAAATCAGCTGTGTGTGGTGGCATGCACCTGTAGTCCCAGCTACCAAAAAGGCTGAGGTGGGAGGATTGCTTCAGCCCAGGAGGCAGAGGTTGCAGTGAGCCAAGATTGTGCCACCCTACTCCAGCCTGGGTGACAGAGAGAGACCCTGTCTCAAAAATAAATAAAGAATACAATAAAACAAAAAATTTTAAGGTTGGGATGTCACCTCTCCTCACCCACCAGTGTAAAAAGATGTCCTCATGATTGTTCTACCTTCCCTACATATGGCATCTTTCAAGACCCACCTTTATTAATGAAAATGATAAAAGCAAATTTGGATTGAATATTTATATATGCCACATAAGCACTGTGAGACGCACTTTGTGTTTCTTGTGTAGGGGCAAAAAAAAAAAAAAAAAAAAAGTGCTTCCCTATATCCTCCTAGATTCAGATTATTTGGCTGGTCTACAAATTAAATTGACATAAGGCAGATTAACAGAAAGAAAACCATTTTACTATTTATTCATTTATCGAGAGGGAGTTTCACTCTTGTCACCCAGGCTGGAGTGCAATGGCGCAATCTGGGTTCACTGCATCCTCCACCTCCCAGGTTCAAGAGATTCTCCTGCCTCAGCCTCCTGAGTAACTGGGATTACAGACACCACATTCAGCTAATTTTTGTATTTTTAGTAGAGACGGGGGGTTCACTATGTTGACCAGGCTGGTCTTGAACTCCTGACCTCAGGTGATCTGCTCACCTCGACCTCCCAAAGTGCTGGGAGTACAGGCATGAGCCACTGCGCCTGGCCAGTGGCCATTTTAGTGACACACCTGCTCACAGGAGTCCCACATAAATGAGACTTAAAGAAGTGGCCAGATGATTGATTATAATGCTGAGCTACAGAAAGGGTTTGGGTTTCTGGGGGGTGGTGGGGAGAGTGGAGACAAATTATGGGAGGGTGAGGGGAGGAAACGTGATGAAAGTCTCTCATGTGATCAAAGTTGTTTGATGATGAGTAACTCTCTTCCTAGTACAGATGCCTTTATAAATGAAAATTTACTTTATAAATGTATATTTCCTTTACCGAATGGTAACCTTTCAGAGCTTCTGTATCTGCAGTTCTCCAAAATAATCAATATGCTAAAAACCAAAACAAAAAAAAAAAACCACAGTCTCTTTTAGGGTGGCATATTCTGGCCTCCTACAGTCATATTTCAGAGTGGCAGGTCCTGAACCCTATCAGTTGAATTATTTTATCTTTATTTTATTTATTTATTTATTTATTTTGAGATGGAGTCTCACCCTGTCACCCAGGCTGGAGTACAGTGGTGTGACCTCTGCTCACTGCAACCTCCACCTCTCCTCCTGGGTTCAAGCAATTCTCCTGCCTCAACCTCCTGACTAGGTGGGACTACAGGGTACACTACCACACTCAGCTAAGTTTTTGTAGTTTTGGTAGAGACAGGGTTTCTCCATGTTGCCCAGGCTGGTCACGAACTTCCTGAGCTCAAGCAATACACCCACCTAGGCCTCCCAAAGTGCTGGGATTACAGGCCTGAGCCACCATTCCAGACGATTATAATAATATTTGGGTTTTTTTTTGGGTTGTTTTTTTTTTGAGACAGAATCTGGCTCTGTCGCCCAGGCTGTAGTGCAGTGGCATGATCTTGGCTCACTGAAACCTCCATCTCCTGGGTTCAAGCGATTCTTCTGCCTCAGCCTCCCAAGTAGCTAGGATTATAGGCGGCTGCCACCACAGCCAGCTAATTTTTGTATTTTTAGTAGAGATGGGGTTTCACTATGTTGGCCAGGCTGGTCTTGAACTCCTGACCTCATGATCCACCCGCCTAAGCGTCCCAAAGTGCTGGGATTACAAACGTGAGCCACTGCTCCTAGCCTATTTTAAGTTTAAAACAGCACTATGAGGTACATAAAATGATTTTCTTCTTACAAATAAGGAAACAGGCTTAGAGAGGCTAAATAATTTGCCATTGTCACCCAGTTTATGAATAGAAAACTTCAAATTCTACCTTTGGAGTTCTATTTTTTTTTTTTTATGTTGCTTTTTGTTTGTAATGATGTCAACACAAAGGATCTGCCTTGGGAATTCTAACTCTAGAACTCTAAAAATTGAATTCTCCAACCAGTACACATACTATCTTCCAGAACCCTTCCTTTTAATGACCCATATCAGTAGGATTTTAGAAAAAAAGTAGTACTGATCAAGTTTATTCATTTTGAACTATGAAACTTACACTTCAGGTAAGGTGGATTTTACATTTCACCAAGAATATCTATGCCCCCAAATATATCTAACTGGTGAATTTTCAGTTCAACAAAATTTTTAAAAATTTTTTAAAATGTGACAATTTTGTCCAACAAGCCTGTATTGAATGCCAGACACTAGAGAAACAGAGATGAATAAGATACAGTCCCTAACCTCACATTGCTTATGCTCAGGAAGACGGATCTAAGAAAGGATTTAATGGAATATGGAAAAAGTTACTTACTAGCTACAATGGAAGCAAATGGTAGGAGCATTTGACCCCACTTGGGAGCTAAGGACATCTGTCTGGAAGAGCCGACATCTGAGCAAAGGTGCAAAGGGGTAGAGGAAAGGAATTGGGAGAGGAAGCATAAGTAGGTGATTGGCGTTTACAAGGGATGACAAACAGATTGATGTTGTCTAACAGAAATTGTAAAGACAGGGTGAAGACGAGACCAAAGAGGCAAGTAAGACCACGTCATGCACTAGAAGAGAAAATCAAACACCGCATGTTCTCACTCACAGGTGGATGTTGGACAATGAGAACACATAGACACAGGGAGGGGAGCATCACACACTGGGGTCTGTTGAGGAGGGTAGGGCAGGGACAGCAGGAGATGGGTAAGTTGGGGAGGGACAACATGGAGAGAAATGACAGATATAGGTGACAAGGGGGGGATGGAGGCAGCAAACCACATTGCCATGTATGTACCTATGCAACAATCCTGCATAATCTGCACATGTACCCCAGAACCTAAAATACAATTAAAAAAAAAAAAAGACCACGTCATGGAAGGATTTATTTATTTATTTAGCGCATGACCCAGCCTTGAGGTGATTCTCAGAACAGGCGCCCCTCATGGAAGGTTCTGTTGCCAAATGAGGGGACTGGACTTGATCTTAGAGACCATTTGATACATCTGAGGTATTTCCAAATAGAAAGTGGTAAACCAGGCTGGGTGCAATGGTTGACGCCTATAATCCCAGCACTTTGGGAGGCCGAGGTGAATGGATCACCTGAGGTCAGAAGTTTGAGACCAGCTAGGCAAACATGGTGAAACCCCGTCTCTACTAAAAATACAAAAATTAGCTGGGCATGGTGATGCATGCCTGTAATCCCAGCTACTTGGGAGGCTGAGGCAGGAGAATCTCTTGAACCCGGGAGGCAGAGGTTGCAGTGAGCCAAGATTGTGCCACTGCACTCCAGCCTGGGCATCAGAGCAGAGACTCCATCTCAACAAACAAACAACAACAAAAATGGTAAACCAGACTTGTGCTTTAGAATGATTGTTCTCGTGGCTGAACAGATTTGATCAGGTAAAGTCAGAAAAGAAAAATGAAGAAAGGAAGCTATTGCCAGGGAGTGAGAAAGTGGGGATGGACTAGGACATGTATGGAAAGGAAGGGAAGGGCTCTAGTGATGGGAAGGAGAGCAGACAGAACTGAGAGATCTGTCGTTTGCAGGGGATGAGGAGGAGCAAAGAGTTGAGTGTTAGATTTCTGGCTTGAAAGAGAAGTTAGTAGAGATGGCGGCAATGAAAGTAGAAGACGAAGAAAAAAGAATTCCCTTTTGGACAGGTTTGAGGTTTTCAAGTTTTCCGTAGGCCATCTATTTCAGTCAGGTCTTTTTCAAGTGTAAGTTGTAAAATCTATCTCAAATGAATTCAAGTGGGGAGGGGAGAATAAATTTCTTAAGAAATCTTGGGAGCTGAAGTGGAGGGCCACTTTTTCTGTCTATCTGTGTGGTGAAGAAAGTAACCCAGTCTCCAGGCTCATATCCATCCTACCAGCTCAGCAACCCCAGGGATAGTTCTGCAAAGATCTGATTGGCTTTAATAAACTCCATCTCTCAACCAATCGTAGTGATGAAGGAAGTGAGTTAGTTACTCTGATTGGTTAGGTTGGCTGACTCTTACAACGTTGTCAGGGGTAAGGCCGGGCGCGGGGGCTCACGCCTGTAATCCCAACACTTTGGGAGGCCAAGGTGGGTGGATCACGAGGTCAAGAGATAGAGACCATCCTGCCCAACATGGTGAAACCCCGTCTCTACTAAAAGTACAAAATATTAGCCGGGCCTGGTAGTGTGTGCCTGTTGTCCCAGCTACTCGGGAGGCTGAGGCAGGAGAATTGCTTGAAACCGGAAAACGGAAGTTGCAGTGAGGCGGGATCGTGCCATTGCACTCCAGCCTGGCGATAAAGCGAGACTCTGTCTCAAAAAAAAAAAAAAGAAAAGAAAAGAAAAAGAAAACAACGTTGTCAGGGATAGAAGGGTGTCAGCCCCACCCACGTGTAATGAGACATCCCATGAGGAAGAAGCTTTTTAAACTAAAATGGGAGAAGATGAGATGCCAGAGAGATAAAAAGCTACAGATGTCCACTACTACAAGGAAAATATTCAGCAGACAATTCTACATCACAGGTTTCCGCACCTTAAGCTGAGAGAAGGTGCGGAGAAACTCTTATTTATTTATTTTTGAGACAAAGTCTCCCTCTGTCATCCAGGCTGGAGTGCAATGGTGTGATCTCAGCTCACTGCAACCTCCACCTCTCGGGTTCAAGCCATTCTCCTGCCTCAGCCTCCCAAGTAGTTGGGAGGTACTACAGGCGTGTGCCAACACAGCGGCTATTTTTTTATTTTTTTTTTTTTTTTGTAGAGACAGGATTTCACTGTTTTAGCCAGGATGATCCACCCCCCTCGGCCTCCCAAAGTGCTGAGATTATAGGCATGAGCCACCGCACCTTGCTGAAACTCTCATTTAAGTGGAAGTTTTTGATTGTGATAACATTAGATGGCTTGAACAACTTAATATCTGATAAGAGGCTGTTCTTGTGACAGAAGGACTAGAGCAGTTCTGGCAACTTTCTGAGATTTCATCCAGGACAGAGAAAGCCCATCAAGCAAATTTGAAAGGACAATAGCCAATAGCACCACATGGAGTCCAGTTCATTCAGTAAAATGATTACGTTTAAACCAGGAAAATAAAGAGATCATCCCAAAACAGATGAGGAAAGAGAAGAACATGGTGCTGAAGTCAGGAGCTAGGGGAACATCAACATTTAAGAGGAAGACAGTACCTAGAAGCCAAGAAAAGGGTCCTCAGGAGTCAGTACTCAGTAATGAGCACCATACTTTCTGTTTGAATGAGTTGTGGAGTGAACTGGTAAGTGAAGAAATAGATACATCAAGAAGCTTAACCGAAGCCAGGTGCAGTGGCTCACGCCTATAATTCAGTGGTTTAAGAAGCAGGGTGAGGGTTGGGCATGGTGGCTTGCACCTGTAATTCCAGCACTTTGGGAGGCCGAGGTGGGCAGATCACTTGAGGTCAGGAGTTTGAGACAAGCCTGGCCAACATGGGGAAACCCTATCTGTACTAAAAATATACAAAAGTTAGCTGAGCATGGTGGCAAGAGCCAGTAATCCCAGCTACTGGGGAGGCTGAGGCAGGAGAATCACTTAAACCTGGGAGGTGGAGTGTAAAAATAGAGAAGTTCATCTTCCAAGTTTTCATCTTAGGGCTTAAAGAATAACAAACTCTTACTCTAAAATCCCTATCCATTTTTAGCCCCTATATTCTAGCCCAGCTAGCTGCTTTGACTTATCATTTTTTATTTTTATTTTTTTTTTTGAGACAGAGTCTTGCTGTGTCACCAAGCTAGAGTGCAGTGGCACGATCTCGGCTCACTGCAACCTTTGCTCCCAGGTTCAAGCAATTCTCCTGCCTCAGACTTCCAAGTAGCTGGGACTACAGGTGAGCGCCACCACACCCAGCTAGTTTTTGTATTTTTTTAGTAGACACGGGGTTTCACCATGGTCTCAATCTCTTGAACTTGTGATCCGCCCACCTTGGCCTCCCACTTCCCAAGGTGCTGGGAATACAGGCGTGAACCACCGCACCTGGCCTGACTTGACTTATTCAGGCATGCCCAGACAGGTCTGGGCAAGTCCCAGCCCATAGTTCATGCCATTCCTTATTTGGAGCCACTTCCTTGACCATCTCGTGAGCAACTTCCTCTTTTCTTTGTTCTTTCTCCCTTCGCCTATTTAGGAGTTTTAAGTCTTTAGCCAATTGGGTAAAGTATAGAATGTGAGGTCCTGCTACAGGCAATGGAGACCAGACATAGCATAGGGTGGACACATCAGGTTGTAAATAATCCTGTCTCCTTTGTTCAGTACACTTTCTTGGTAAGACTGCTGGTGAGGCCAGGCGTGGTGGCTCACACCTGTAATCCCAGCACTTCGGGAGGCCAAGGCAGGCAGATCACAAGGTCAGGAGTTTGAGACCAGCCTGACCAACATGGTAAAACCGTGTCTCTACTAAAAATACAAAGGTTAGCTGGGCATGGTGGTGGGCACCTGTAGTCCCAGATACTC
>NW_016108125.1:329249-331064 GCF_001604975.1 Cebus imitator
GTGAGCCGAGATCGCGCCATTGCACTCCAGCCTGGGTAACAAGAGCGAAACTCCATCTCAAAAAAAAATAAATAAATAAAAATAAAAATAAAAACAACAAATGATAAAATATTGCTGTTTTATTTAGACCAAAGAACCAATCCTCAAGGCTGCAGTTGTCTGGCCAAAATTTAGGTCGGATGTATTAGGTCTGTCAACTTCTGATAGTCTATGTCAATAATAAGAGCTTGGTCTTAGGAGATAGCTTATGCTCTCTGTTGACGGCACAGCCTTCCTCCTTTACCCGTTAGGGAGGGAAGGAAACAACCAGGGAGTAGAACAAAGTTAGGAGAGGCCTTGCCTGACAAGGGTAAAGTTTTTATCCATGAGCAACACTCAAATAAGTGGGACCCCCTAGATCTTCCCTGTTTCCACGGCTGCCCACAGATTCGCCACTCCCAGCTCCCCCAGCTTCGGCCCCCGCACCCGCCCTTCTTCCTCCCACGCCTCCTGTTTCAGCCCACTGCTGCACCACCTCAACGGGAGATGCAACAATGTAAAAGAGCTATCCCAAAATTTCCTTTTCCCTCCTCTAAATAATTAGCTTCAGCTTCAAAGGTTTTTCCGCTAAAGTAGGAGGGGGCATGATTGGCTTCCTGAATGCTCCTTTGACTGCTTCTGAGGTCCTAAGTCTGAAAAGAGAACTTAAGCCATTACTAGATGACCCTGATAGAGTGGCAAAACAGAATCAGTTCTTAAGGCCCCAGTTATATACTTGGACAGTGTTAATGTCCATTTTAAGTATTCTTTTTTTCAAGGGAGGAACGGACGTGATCTGTAGGGCTGCTATGGCAGCCTGGGAGCATGATCATCCTCCAGGCCAAGATGTCACAGCAGCAGATACAAAGTTTCTAGCTCAAGACCCACAGTGGGACAATAATCTTACAGCCCATCAAAATAACAGGAGAGAATTGAAAGAAATTATTGTTAAAGGAATTCAAGAGTCAGCTCCTTGACCTCAAAATCTCTCTAAAGCTTTTGATATACAAAGCCCTCTAGGACAAAGGATGTTAAAGCTGCATTTGTTACAAATAGCTGGCCAGATATTGCAAAGAAGTTACAAAAACTAGACGATTAGAAAAGCCAGTCAATAGAAGCACTTTTAGGTAAAGCCCAGAAAGAATATGTAGCGAGAGATAAAGAAGGAACAAAGAGACAAAGAGGCCCTAGGTTAGAGGCCAAAGTGTTCAAGTAGATTACACTGACATGCTCTCAGTTGACTGTCTAAAGTATTAGTAATAGTAGGTCATTTCACACACTAGGTAGAAGCTATTCCTTTCTCAAAGGCAACTGCCAGTAATGTAGTAAAGGCATTAGTTGAACATATTATACCTAGATTTAGACTAATAGAAAATATTGATTCAGATAACAGGAGTCATTTCACTGCATATATTATTAAGAAGCTGGCCCAAGTGTTAGACACAAAATAGGATTTTCATATTCCCTAGCACCCTTCCTCTTCTAGAAGAGTAGAAAGAATGAACCAAACTTTTTTTTTTTTTTTGAGACGGAGTTTAGCTCTTGTTACCCAGAGTGGAGTGCAATGGCACGATCTCAGCCGGCTCACCGCAACCTCCGCCTCCTGGGTTCAGGCAATTCTCCTGCCCCAGCCTCCTGAGTAGCTGGGATTACAGGCTCGCGCCACCATGCCCAGCTAAATTTTTGTAGTTTTAGTAGAGACGGGGTTTCACCGTGTTGACCAGGATGGTCTCGATCTCTTGACCTCGTGATCCACCTGCCTCTGCCTCCCAAAGTGCTGGGATTACAGGCGTGAGC
>NW_016108125.1:333448-334613 GCF_001604975.1 Cebus imitator
GGATGCTATCAGAGGAAGAGCTGACAGTTAGGACCCACCAGCCAAATGGCTTAGGAGAATAAAATAGCCTAAAAAAAAAAAAAAAAAAAAAAAAAAAAAAAAAAAAAAAAAAAAAAAAAAAAAGAAAGAAAGAAAAGAAAAGGAAGTATTTGTGCAATAATTAAGACCTAGTGCTGTACCTTTATTCCAGGTAACACTGCTCCCAACAGGAGCATAACAAGAGCTCTGTAAGGACTCACTGCCTTATCAAATGAGTTAGCTAAAAAATCTAGCATTAATAATCCCATTTCAAATTAGTTAGAAAGCTGGTTTCAGCAAATAGAAGGAGACCATTGCTTTGATTCTGACCTCTTTAGCAACTGTAATAAGTATACTCTTTCTTGTCGGATGTTGTATTATACTCTGCATCCGAGGACTAATGCAGAAATTAGTCGATATGACTCTTACCAAAACATCCCTAACTACTCCTCCACCTGATTCAGAAAGATTGCTTCTTTTAGAAAACCAAGGAGAGTAACAAAGCCAAGGTATGTTAAGTAAGTTTGAAGAATAATTATAAAATAAAAAGGGGGGAACTGTAAGGAATAGAGAAGTTCTTCAGTTTTCATCTTAAGCCTTAAAGGATAACAAATTCTTACCCTAAAGTCCCTATCGGTTGTTAGCCCCTATATTCTAGCCCAGCTAGCTGTTTTGACTTATTCAGGCATGCGCAGACAAGCCTGGGCAAGTCCCAGCCCATAGTTCATGCCATTCCTTATTTGGAGCTGCTTCCTTGATCATCTCATGAGCAACCTCCTCTTTTCTTTGTTCTTTCTCTCTTTACCTATTTAGGAAAGTTTTAAGTTGTTAGCCAACTAGGTAAAGTATACTATGTGAGATCCTGCTCCAGCCAATGGAGGCCAGATAGAGCAGTAGGGTGGACGTATCAGGTTACAAATAATCTTGTCTCCTTTGTTCGGGGCACTCTCACAGCAAGACTGCTGGAGAGCAGTGCCCTTTCTGCAGAAAGTAAAAGAAAGCCTTGCTGATAAACCTTTTGTCTGAATGCCGATTCTTCTCTGCGACATCAGAAGATAAGCATTTAATTCCCAACATGGAGATTGCAGTGAGCGAGATCACACCACTGCACTCCAGCTGGGCAACAGCAAGATTCTGTCTCAAAAAA
>NW_016108125.1:336758-339261 GCF_001604975.1 Cebus imitator
GCTGAGGCAGGAGAATTGCCTGAACCCAGGAGGCGGAGGTTGCGGTGAGCCGAGATCGCGCCATTGCACTCCAGCCTGGGTAACAAGAGCGAAACTCAATCACAAATTAAAAAAAAATTTTTTTGGGGAATAGGGCATTACAATGGGAATTCATGTGCCATAGTAAATTATGTGTGTATTCAGGGAGGTAAAGGAAGACAAAGGTTTTTTAGCCCTTTTTCCATTTGGCCCGAGAATATTTGCCAGCAGTGCTTGTGGCTGCAGCATACCCCAAGATAACTTTGACACAAAATATCTCACTTTTATTAATATTACTATGTTTGCATCACTCCAGAGTTTTGACTTGGGAAACAAAAGACATCATTCTATTTATAGCATTCTGTTTTTAACAGTGGTAGTTCCATTTACAAAACAGTAATTCTCGATCACTGAAAATGTCAAATCCCTAGAAAACGTTGCATTCCTATGTGTAATATTAATTATTCTCAAACAGTTGTTGGCCCAATATTCATTTGATGAACCTGATTTTTCCTAAATAGATGATTCTAGTGATTCAGACAATTCTGATGTCAATTCTGTTTAGAAATAACTCTAAGAATACTTTTTATATTTTATTTTCACATAGAAAATCAGTTAAATTTGCTTCAGCCTCAAAGAGCATGTTTATGTAAAATTAAATGACTGCTGGCAGCAAGCTGCACCTTTTTTTTCTAAATAGGAAAAGGGATAAAGGAAAAACGGAGAAGATGATTATATAATTGTTTTGAGATGATTATCCTTGGCTACAAGAATCAATAACCAGGGTGATACCAGTCGAATCAATAACCAGAGTGATGCCTGCAAATGGATAGGAAGTTGCAGGGCAGATAGCCTCACAAAAGTATATTTTTGTGCAAAGTTATGATGGCCTTTATGTAGGCTTGTGGGTTTGGCAGTCTTTTGTGGTAATTCTTGTAGTTAGGCATATGTACATGAGAACCCTCCCTTCATGGCCTTCCCTGGCTCTATTTGTCAGGGCTCTGTTTTGTTTTAACATACGTGACTACTTATTCTGAGACCTTTTACATTCCCCACTTTGAGAAAGATCTTTCTCCAAAAGCATCACCCATCAATCATCCTGTAAGTAGGTTTTGATTGTCCCTTGGTGCCAGGATGGACTGCCCCAGGTTGCTGGTCTGGTCCCATATTGAAGAAGTGATTAGTGACTAGGAGTCAGTGTCAAAACCCTTGAAGGCACATTGAGCAACAAGGGAGGTTTGAAAAGAGTGGCTCTCAGGCTAACTGTACCTGGAGTTTATTGTTAAATCCAATTTTGTCTGTTCCATAGTTTTTGCTATAATCTAAAAGTTCAAGGCCAGAATTACTCTGTTAGGAGTTGTACTTCTGCAAAAGTTTAACAGGTAACAGATACAAATTTTAAAAGGTAAAATACGGCCGAGCGCAGTGGCTCATGCCTGTAATCCCAGCACTTTGGGAGGCCGAGGCGGGTGGATCACAAGGTCAGGAGTTCGAGACCACTCTGGCCAAGACGGTGAAACTCCCGTCTCTACTAAAAATACAAAAATTAGCCAGGCATGGTGGCAGGTGCCTGTAATCCCAGCTACTCAGGAAGCTGAGGCAGAAGAATCACCTGAACCCGGGAGGCGGAGGTTGCAATGAGCCCAGATCACCACTGCACTCTAGCCTCTAGCCTGGGTGACAGAGCAAGACTTTGTCTAAAAAAAAAAAAAAGGTAAAATATAAAGTAAAACTAACAGTGTTATGACAATCCTAGTTAGCATATAGCATAATGGATTTGAGCTATGAACTAGGCTTCAAGGCAACCAATTAAATGAATCAAATGATTGTTTTCAGGTGGAAAGGCAAGTATTAAGAGTCTCTTGGGCCTGGTGCTCTGGCTCACACCTGTAATCCCAGTACTTTGTGAGGCCAAGGCCGGTGGATCATTTGAACCTAGGAGTTCAAGTCCAGCCTAGGCAACATGGAGAAACCCCGTCTCTGCTAAAAATAGATAAATTAGCCTGCTGTGGTGGTGTACCCTGCAGTCCCAGCTACTTGAGGCTGAGGTGGGAGGATCACCGGAGCCAACAACAGGAGGTTGCAGTGAGCCAAGATCACACCACACCACAGCATTACAACCTGGGCCACAGAATGAGACCCTGTCTCAAAAAAAATAATAATAATAATAACTAAAATTAAAAAAGGAAAAAAGAAAAGAGTCTTACGGCCAGGCGTGGTGGCTCATGCCTGTAATCCCAGAACTTTGGGAGGCCACGGCACATCACCCGAGGTCGGGAGTTTGAAACCAGCGTAACCAACATGGAGAAACACCATCTCTATTAAAAATACAAAATTAGCTGGGCATGGTGGCGCATGCCTGTAATCCTAGCTGCTCAGGAGGCTGAGTCAGGAGAATTGCTTGAACCTGGGAGGCGAAGGTTATGGGAGCTGCAATTGGGCCCGTTGCACTCCAGCCTGGGCAACAAGAGCAAAACTCAAAAAA
>NW_016108125.1:340431-342558 GCF_001604975.1 Cebus imitator
CTCCTGGGTTCAGGCAATTCTCCTGCCTCAGCCTCCTGAGTAGCTGGGATTACAGGCACGCGCCACCATGCCCAGCTGATTTTTTGTATTTTTAGTAGAGACGGGGTTTCACTATGTTGACCAGGATGGTCTCGATCTCTTGACCTCGTGATCCACCCGCCTCGGCCTCCCAAAGTGCTGGGATTACAGGCGTGAGCCACTGCGCCCGGCCTCATGAAATTAATTTTTGTTTCCTTTGATCTTAATTAGCAGTTTTGTGAATTTATCAGAGTTTTGGAAAATTTTTATTTAGTCTATTTATCTCAAAGTTATTAGCGACTTGTTTTAGGAGTCCTTTTTAAAATCTTTTCCGTGAGTCTGATTACAGATATCATTAGAGAAAAATCAAAACCCTGGATGATAGAGACAGAATAGCCACGTTTAATCTGATGAACATAGGGCCAGGCTCAGTGGCTCACACCTGTAATCCCAGCACTTTGGGAGGCCAAGGAGGGTGGATCACAAGGTCAGGTGTTTAAGACCAGCCTGACCAACATGGCGAAACCCCATCTCTACTAAAAATACAAAAATTAGCTGGGCATGGTGGTGTGTGCCTGTAATTCCAGCTACTCAGGAGGCTGAGGCAGGAGAACTGCTTGAACCCAGGAGGCGGAGGTGGCAGTGAGCCAATATTGCGCTAGTGAACTCCAGCCTGGGAGACACAGTGAAACTTCGTCTCAAAAAAAACAAACAAACTGATGAACATTCATTATAATCAGCAGTTGACAAGTAAAATTACTGATAACCAAAATTATAACTGATGATATACTAGATTTTTTTTTTTTTTTTTTTGAGATGGAGTTTCACTCTTGTTGCCCAGGTTGGAGTGCAATGGCATGATCTAGGCTTACTGCAACCTCTGCCTCCCAGGTTCAAGCAATTCTCCTGCCTCAGCCTTCCCAAGTAGCTGGGATTACAGGCATGTGCCTCCACTCCTGGCTAATTTTGTATTTTTTAGTAGAGATGGGGTTTCATCATGTTGGCCAGGCTGGTCTCAAACTCCTGACTTCAAGTGATTGCCCAGCTCGGCCTCCCAAAGTGCTGGGATTACAGGGTGAGCCACCGTGCCTGGCCGATATGCTAGATTTTTAAGAATTCTGGATAAATCTAGAAAATTTATGTCAATAATATACCCATGAATGTAACTGAAAAAAATCCAGTTTGACTTACTATTTGACAGTAATAGTGACTTCCTATAAATTTAATACATCAAACAAGCTTAATAATTTAGCATCTCTACAAGATGAGAGATATATCCTTTATTTTTCTTTATGTTTCATACAGGGTGCCATTGCAGGTAACCATCAGAGAACACACTGCTATTTTTATGTTTGTTTGTTTTTTTTCTGAGACAGGTCTCGCTTTGTCACCTAGGCTGGAGTGCTGTGGCGGTATCTCTGCTAGATGCAAGCTCCACCTCCCAGGTTCAAGTGATTCTCCTGCCTCAGCTTCCCGAGTAGCTGGGATTACAGGCATGTATCACCCCACCCAGCTTATTTTTTTACCTTTAGTAGAGATGGGGTTTCCTCATGTTGGCCAGGCTGGTCTCTTGACTTCAGTTGACACGCCTGCTTCGGCCTCCCAAAGTGCTGGGATTACAGGTGTGAGCCACCGTGGCTGGTCCACATTGCTATTTTCAAATATACAGAACTGAACAAAAGCATTTTAGCATGCTGCCTTACTGTACATAGAAAACTGGTGAACATCTTCAGACACTAAGACCAGGAGATAAAATGAGTGAATGCTATTTGTTGATACATTTATGAATCACTCAACAGTGTTAACATAGGCTATCTTTACCTAAAATCAGAATTACAATTACTCACTCTGGCAGCACTGGGCAATTCTAAAATGCAGGTCTAGTGAAAAGCAGGTAAAACCAGCAAGCAAGCAAGGGGCGGATGCCATGTCTGCTTCCGAAGGGAGTGACTGATTTGGAACCAGGTTCTGCAGATTTTAAGAACTTATATAGGGCCGGGCGCGGTGGCTCAAGCCTGTAATCCCAGCACTTTGGGAGGCCGAGGCGGGTGGATCACGAGGTCAAGAGATCGAGACCATCCTGGTCAACATGGTGAAACCCCGTCTCTA
>NW_016108125.1:344283-346150 GCF_001604975.1 Cebus imitator
ATGCCTGTAATCCAAGCACTTTGGAGGCCAAGGTGGGCGGATCACCTGAAGTCGGGAATTCAAGACCAGCCTGACCAACATGGTTTAACCCAGCCTTTAAAACAAACAAGCAAACAAAAATCTAATTTTTTTGGTACACGCATACACACACACATATATATATAAATTTGAATTTTTAACTCTTAGTAACTTCAGTTTCTAGCAAGAAATTTTGTTTTTTTGCTTTTTATTTTTTTGAGATGGAGTCTCACTCTGTTGCCCAGGCTGGAGTGCAGTGGCACGATCTCAGCTCACAGCAACCTTTGCCTCCTGGGTTCAAGCGATTCTCCTGTCTCAGCCTCCTGTGTAGCTGGGATTACAGGTACCTGTCACCATGCTGGCTACTTTTTTTTTTTCCTAGCAAGACATTTTGAACTTTCACCTATCAGTATTTCATAGATGAAAACCATTTCATAATTTTTATTTTTATTTTTTATTATTATTTTTCAGACACAGTCTCACTCTGTCACCAGGCTGGAGTGCAGTGGCGTAATCTCGGCTCACTGCAACCTCCTCTGCCTCCTAGGTTCAAGCAATTCTCCTGCCTCAGCCTTCTGAGTAGCTGGGACTATAGGTGCATGCCACCAGGCCCAGCTAATTTTTGTGTTTTCAGTAGGGAAGAAGTTTCACTATGTCGGCCAGGATGGTCTGGATCTCTTGACCTAGTGATCCACCCACCTTAGCCGCCCAAAGTGCTGGGATTACAGGCGGGAGCTACAGCTCCCAGCTTCAGAATTTTTATTTTTATTTATTTCTTTATTTTGAGACAGAATTTTGCTCTGGCCACCCAGGCTGGAGTGCAGTGGTGCAATCTCAGCTCACTGCAACCTCTGCCTTCCAGATTCAAGCAGTTCTCCTGCCTTAACCTCCCAAATAGCTGGGATTATAGGCATGTGCCACCACCTCTGGCTAATTTTTGTATTTTAGTAGAGATGGGGTTTCACCATGTTGGCCAGGCTGATTTCAAACTCCTGACCTCAGGTGATCCATCCGCCTTGGCCTCCCCAAGTGCAATTACAGGTGTAAGCCACCGTGTCCGGCCCCATTTCATAATTTTTAGAAACATATTTCACAGCTGGGCATAATGGCTTGTGCCTATAATCCCAGCTCTGTGGGAGGACAAGGCGGGAGGATTGCTTAAAGTCAGGAGTTTAAGACCAGCCTGGATAACAAAGTGAGAATCCATCTTTACAAAACATTAAAAAATTAGCCAGGCAGCTGGGCATGGTGACTCATGCCTATAATCTTAGCGCTTTGGGAGACCAAGGTGGGTGGATTATCTGAGGTCAGGAGTTCAAGACTAGACTAGCCAACATGATGAAACCCCATCTCTGCTAAAAATACAAAAATTAGCTGGGCTTGGTGGTGCACGGCTGTAATTCCAGCTACTTGGGAGGCTGAGGCAGGAGAATCACTCGAACCCAGGAGGTGGAGGTTGCAGTGAAGCGAGATCATGCCACTGCACTCCAGCCTGGGTTACAGGGTGAGACTCCATCTTAAACAAAAAAATATATATATATATAAAATCCAGGCATGGTGGCATATGCCTTTGTCCCAGCTACTCAGGAGTCTAAGTAGGAGGGTTGCTTAAGCCCCAAAATTTGAGGATGCAGTTAGCTGTGATTGTGCCACCGCACTCCAGCCTGGGTGACAGAGTGAGACTTTGTCTCAAAAAACAAACAAAAAAGAAAGAAACACGTTTCCTCTTAACACAACTTTTATGTATATTAATATACTCTAGTATATTTAGTCTTTGTATAAAATGTAAAAAGCCAAAGACAAACTTGTATTTATATTCAGCAATTTCAGGGTTTTTTTTTTTTTTTTT
>NW_016108125.1:347920-349175 GCF_001604975.1 Cebus imitator
GGGTTCAGGCAATTCTCCTGCCTCAGCCTCCTGAGTAGCTGGGATTACAGACAGGCGCCACCATGCCCAGCTAATGTTTTGTATTTCTAGTAGAGATGGGGTTTCACCATGTTGACTAGGATGGTCTCAATCTGTTGACCTCGTGGATCCACCCACCTCGGCCTCCCAAAGTGCTGGGATTACAGTGAGCCACCGCGCCCGGCAAAGTCATTAATTTAAAAGCACTTTAAGACTTTTAAGCCAGGCATGGTGGCTCACGTCTGTAATTCCAAAACTTTGGGAAGCCTATGTGAGTGGATCGCTTGAGTCTTGGAGTTCAAGACCAGCCTGGGCAACATGGGGGAACTGCTGCTCCACCAAACCAAACCAAACCAAACTGAACCAGAACCAAAAAACAGAAATTAGCTGGATGTGGTAGCACAAGTCTGTAGCCTTGGCTACTTGGGAGGCTGAGGTGAGAGGATTGCTTTAGCCTGGGATGTCAAGGCTACAGTGGGCCGTGATCATGCCACTGCACTCCAGCCTGATTGACAAAGTGAGACTACGTCTCAAGAAAAAAACATGACCAGGCACAATGGTTCACGCCTGTAACCGCAGCACTTTGGAAGGCCAAGGCAGGAGGATCTCTTGAGGTCAGGAGTATGATACCAGCCTGGGCAACATGGTGAAAGCCCATCTCTACTAAAAATACAAAAATTAGCCAGGCATGGTGACACCTCTATAATACCAGCTATGCGGGAGGCTGATGCTGGAGAATCACTTGAACCCGGGAGGCAGAGGTTGCAGTGAGCCAAGATTATACCACCGCGCTACAGCTCGGGAGACTGAGCAAGACTCTGTCTCAAAAAAAAAAAAAAAAAAATCTTGGCTAGAATGCCATAAGCAGTGAGTTTCACCTCAACACTTGAGGAAGAGTCAACTGATTCAAGGTAGGCAGAAAAAAAATAAAAAGACAGAGAACTTCAAAGGCCCTACATGTTAGCTATAGTTGCAGGGCTTTCTTTAGAGAGTTCAAATAATGATCATATGAGCTCTGAATTTTCACTGATGTAATTTATTCAACAGTTTTAAAATGTGCATGAGAATGAGCTATAATATAGCAAGCTGGAGTCTCAGAAAATCTAGCATACCAGGCCGGGCGCGGTGGCTCAAGCCTGTAATCCCAGCACTTTGGGAGGCCGAGGCGGGTGGATCACGAGGTCAAGAGATCGAGACCATCCTGGTCAACATGGTGAAACCCCGTCTCTACTAAAAA
>NW_016108126.1:0-12542 GCF_001604975.1 Cebus imitator
GCCCCTTCCTCGGGGCCGAGAGAATTTTGCGCATGAGCCGTCTCTCGGTCACCAGCAAACGAAGGGCTCCTGATTCAATCTCAGAGTGTGGTGCTTTCTCTAACTCGCTGGGTGCAACCAAATGCCCAGTGAATCTGGGCCCAGTAAGGTCCAAGTCCCCTTCTCCCTATATATCTTAAAGCAGATTTCCAGAATCTCACCCAAATATTTGAACTCTCCTGGAAGGATATGTTACTTCTGAATCAGCCCCTGACGGACACTGCTGCTCTGCAAGCAGGAGAGATCTGGGGATGAGCTTTGCATCACACATAGCATCAGGGAATGGAGCAAATACCATCCAACTGGAAGAGAAGCACTATCCGTGAATTATCCTAAATGGGATATCAGTGATGGGACAGTAGACTGGAAGAGGAGACACTTTCAGGTGTGCGTAACGAAAGGCTTAATGTAGGACTAAGACCAAGCGTCCCAATTACACTAAGGTGTCCACGACTGACCAGAGATTTGATGAAAATCTCACTACCTTCTTGGAAAAGCTGAGAGGTCTTGGTCAAGCACACCTCTCTATCACCTGATTCAATTGAGAGACAACTAATCCTAAAGGAGAAATTTATAACTCAGGAAGCCCCTGATTTTAGGAGGAGGTAGAAGAAACGGTCCCCGGGGCCAGATAGTACATTAGAGGACCTCCTAAAAGTGGCAACCCCAGCCTTTTACAATAGAGAAATGGAGACCCAAGAAAGAGGCACAAGCTTTAATGACCGCCAGGTAAGTCCACAAACACCAGAATTTCCAGGCAGGGCACACCTGTTGACTGCTAAAAATACGGCTACAACAGGTACCCCTCTTCTAAAGTTTTAAGTGATCGCATTCAAGATTTAATTTGTTTCACCAATGCAAAACAGCTCGGGATACAATGGTTTTGTTCGTGTATTTCACTTCTTATCTCAGTATCTTTGGCACTAAATTTTTCCTTGTAGGGAATACGCATTTAAACCATGCATACGTGACCTTATAAAACTTGTTTTGTTTTTCTCTCACACAGAGCCCATCAAACTCCAAACAGGCAGGCAACCAGAACCTCAAGACAATGGTTCCCCCTTGCTAAGAACCCCTAATTCAATAGAGCTCCAGAAGGAATCTGTCTGCCATTTTCCCAGAAACAATGCCCCCTGTCAGAAGGAAGCAGCTAAGACTGGTTGTCTCCATATTTTGATGGCAGTTAGATAGGGGGGTACCTCTTCAGAGGAGAAAAATGATACGAGAAGAGGGCAGGGAAGTGCTGGGTAGAGAAGGGCAGGGTCCCTGGCGAGGGCTCCACCCTCGTGCCCGTGGACCTAGGTGAGAAGAGGCACTCATGTTTTCACGCCGAAATCTTGCATTTTCCTAGACCACCCTGGCCTGCCACAACCGTCACCCTGTGCCTATAGAAACCCCGAGACCATAGTGGGCACACACACAAACAGCAGGACATCAAGAGGGACACACTGGCAGAACACACAGATGGCGACAGACCATTGACAGTGGAATGGTGTCGATGCCGAGGAAAATTCAGTAGAGGGTGGGTGGCCAAAGGAGAGAGCCCAGTCACCGAGCAGCCCGACTGCAGGGAAGACCAACTTCCTACTCCATCCCCTTTCTGGATCCCCATCTATCTACTGAGAGCTACCTCCACCACTCAGTAAAACCTTGCATTCATTCTCCAAGCACATGCATCATCTCTGATCTGATTTTTCGGTGCACTAGGGCAAGAACCTGGGATCCACACAGTCCTCTGTCCTTGCCATAAGGCAGAGGGGCTAACTGGACTGATTGATTGGCTAGACAAGCTGCCTGCAGACAGCAAAACCTAGAGAACACACTCCAGCACAGCTCCAAGAGCTGTACACACTCAATCCTAGACACTGCCATGGGGTCACAGCCCATACTCCCCACGAACTGCCTGTCTGCATGCTCCCCCTAGGGGCTGGACCATGTGGGGCACTGAAGAAGTGACCCACTCCCCTGTCACACGTCCTGTGAGGGGTGAACGGAAACTTCTGTTTCAAATATATAGTATCTCATTATAGAAATCTATGCATTCCCCTTGCGGCTATTAAATTGAGCACCCCTGTGAATAGGCTCATCTTTGTAAAGATATTCAGTTACCGTCTTAAGGAAAAGTTTTAAAAGGGCTCATGTTTTTCATACAGAGAACTGCTACATGGCACACATCGGTACCATTTCCAGTTCACATCTGTTGTCAGGACAGGCTTGCCTAACTCTTCTCTTGCCTGCTGTAGAGATGCATCCACTTCGTTTGTCCAATAGGAATGAGACCATTGCAGCTACACTTCCCGACACGGAACTCAGATCCTAACTGATCAGTTATTCTCTGAATCCAAAGAACTCACACTCCTAGAAATGGGCATTAGACTACTGTGGTCTTCAAAGGGCAAATACACATACTTGTGTGCAAACACGTGCACATTCAGTGTATTAACCCTCAGTCCTGGAGAAGACAGACACCATGATTCAGTGAAAAATCACACCTAAAAATGGCCTGAGCAGGAGGGAAGAAAATGGGAGAACATTTCCGGGGGTAGAAAGTTAACTTGGTCACCATTTGGCTGGTTCACTACAGAATTTCCACACAGTATGTATTCCACAAGTATTATTTACTAATCTTCAAACATCAGGAGTAAATTGTTTACTGAACTATGTTACCGTCAGCCAACCTGAACTACTTGATAATTGCTAACCCAATTTTACCTACACTATCATTTTTCGGGGGACAGCAGTTCCCCAAAGTCAGATCGTTTACTAAGTATGCCTGTAATTGATAAGGACAAACTCTTCTTAACTGAATGAACCTCAACACACCTCAAGCGCATTATCGTTAGTCATCAGGATGATAAATACAAATTAAAACAGGATAATAACATGCCTACATAAATATATAGAGCGTTGAAGAAACCAAGCAACGGTGAGAACATAGAGCAACCAGAAATCTCATCTACTGTGAAAGTGTAAAATTGTATAAATACTTCTGAAAATCCGTAACATCTACTGAAAACATGCAGGAGCATTGGCATTTACTATAATCATAGGAAAACAGTTACTGCTACAAACTAGAAATCAGGTGCTATTTACACAATAGGATTCCACACAGCAGTCAGAATGTTACAATTCTAAGTAACAATCTAATTTCACCTCACAAATACAACCTTTACTGCAGGAAACCGGTCACAAAAAGGTAAGCTGCAGATTTCATTTACACAAAGGTTAAGAGTAGCCGAAAGCTTCTCTGTGCTGCTAAAAGAAAGTGCTTATCCTTCGCAGTTTGAGGTCAGTTGCAAAAACAGGACCCAAAGGGACACTGGGAGGTGGGTGGGGGTGTGTGTGTGTGCGTGTATGTGTGTATACACATACGTGATCTTAGCTCACTGCAACCTCCGCTTCCTGGGTTCAAGCGATTCTTCTACCTCAGCCTCCTGGGCAGCTGGGATTACAGGCACACACCACCATGGCCAGGCTGGTCTCGAGCTCCTGACCTTGTGACACAACTGCCTCAGCCTCCCAAATTGCTGGAATTATAGGCATGAGCCACCATGCTCAGCTTCGCCTATGTTTATCTGGTGGTAGCTGCCTACTACAATGTGTTTAAATGAGACTGTCAGCCACCAGAGAAAAAGAAAATTTCAACAAAAGGTGTTTATCCCATCTCGGCTATCATTAACCAACTCCACTTAACTCTTGACCTTAAGTAGGTAACTACTTAGGGTCAGAAAGTAATTTGTTGGTCAAGTGACTTTCTACTCAATTCATTCTTAGTTCAGCCATCCTTCACATCAAAAATGCTTAAAATAACAATCACACTCATATTAAGTTGCTTAGGCCAAAATACAATACATGCTGCACATATAGGCCTTTTAGATTTCCATCAGTCCACAATACAAATCCTGCCTCTGTACTCCAAACCTTACACCACCATCATTCATTCCAATATGTATGGCAAGTAAGTACTTCTAGCCTCTGGACCTATTTCTCAAAACAGTTTTGGTAGTTAGCCAAGACACCAGATTTCCAATCTTCAGGTTAGGGGCACAAGTTCATCTTCAACTCAACATTAAGCTACCAGTGACAGCAGAAAACAGATTTTTAACTTTTTATCGTAGTAAAATCAGAATAACAGAGCATATGCAGTGCCAGCATCTGCAACTAATACAATAAGCAATTACTAAACTTACAGTGACTCGAGGCTCAAAGCTTACATTCAGCAATTACATTCTTTACTGAAAATACTGCTGGCTGATGAAACTGAATGTAAGTCACTGATTATGGCAAAACACAAAAATAACTACATGTCTGAGGACTGTAAATATGCCATACAATCACTGAAGATCAAAACAAAACACGTAACAAAATTCAGAGAACGTGTGTGGATGCAGACACTTCATATCAGTGTTCAGATGTGTTTCATGAATATCTTAAGACAAGCGTATCAAAACCTTGGCATGTTTTAAATTCAAGTTGACAATTCTGTCTTAAATTTTCTCAGAAAATTATAGCTACATTGTCAACACCGAGTCTGCTTAATTTAACTCGTTTAATACAACTTAACATTAAAAGCTCACACTACCCCAAAATATATTATTTCACATACAGTGACACTCGACATTCAAATGCCACTGTTTTCTGTAGTCAAGTTTCTTTAAACTTTCAAAGAATCATTTTTAGGCTTACAAAAATAAATATTTGTCAAAATATTCAATAAATATTACACAACTAGCAGCAAAAAGTATCTAAAGTCTGTTGTGTGCAAATAGTTTTCTTCTCAACTATCATTATATGGTCCCAAATAAAATGTAACAATCTACTTCTTGACTGGCTGCATTCAACAATCTCCGGGAGACAAAATAAAACTGGGAGGTTTAGGACACGCACACAAGACATACATATACAAAATTATCTGAATCTGCAGTAAAATAAATACTTTGTAAAAAGTTATGGGCAAAATGTACAAGAGTCTAAACTTATACTAATTGAAATAGCACCTTAACAAATGACCTCAATACTGTGAAGTACACCTACTTATAAATTTTACAAGGCACATATACTTGAAAATCGATAGCACTTTAAGAAATTTTTCCAACTTCTTATGCTAGTGAAAAGATTTGCTTTTGAAGATCATTGTATTCTGGCCACAAAAATCGGTGCAGAATTCAAAGTAGGAGAGGCATTTTTAGCAGTGGACAATCATCTTGGCCAAATTTACCATCAGACTATAAATACAGTACAATGGAAATCTATGCAAGTAAAATACACTAAAATTGCATATAGAGAACGCATACCTTGTGCAGTTTAGTACACATGTGCAACCTTGATTTCAAGCATTTGTCAGTCTTAGATTTACAAAGTCTACAAGTGTAAGCCATTTTAACATTTCACTGCAACTTAAACAGAATATGAATCTACATTTAAATTAAAGCCTGCTGCAAAATCCTTCCTGTTTAAATCCTTTCTTGACCAAAAAACATCAATACTAGTATGCATTTAAAGACCAGAATCCAAACAGGCCTGTCGTGAGGCTTGGTCATTGCGATGGTCAGCCATTTAACATTTCAAATTTTTATAGCATGCACAAAAAAACTAAATAAATGATAACACCCCAAACATTTTATCAAAACTTTAAACCTCTCCTTTGATAATACGCCCACATCTGCCTAACTTAAAATCAACTTCGTAAACTTTGAAAGAGAAACTGCTGTATTTACTCGAATTAACTTTAAGAGCTCTTTCAAAAATATTAAGGGGATGGTGATACATTCCACCTCATCATAGGTGGAATGGCTTATGTAGAGTGTAGGTTTCTACATGCCTATGCAGGATACAGTGAGCAAAGGAAAACTTAGTATAGGTTGGCCACATAAAAAAAACTATGCTTTAATGCTTTAAGGTGATCCCCCAACCCCGAAGTCTACAAGAATCAAACAGTCTGAATGCAGGCTACTGTCTAAATTTTTTTTTTTTTTTTTCCCCATTTATATTTATGGATGAATTGATGGTTATCTGTTGAAGTTGTATCACACCTGTGTGCCAACGGTTGATTTTAGGCCAAGTTTAGTAAATTAATTTTGTCAGAACAGTTGGTATCATGAGTACTACTGATCCCACAGGATATCAAAGTAATAAGTTGTCTAAAGTTAAAGTCACAGTACCTTAACAAACAAAACGATCCTTAGCCACAAACTTATAAATGCAGTTTGGGGTGGGACGAAAGCCGGAGGGGAAGAGTTAAATCCAAACTACAGCAATTAAGTCTTCAAACCAATTTCTGAATAGGGCTGCTATTTTATTTCCTTTCGATTTTCTTCTTGTGACTTTGAGCTTCCCTAAATTTTCAGGACAATCACTGCTGGTAATGTACTGCAAGTTCTTGAGGAAACATGATACAGTCTGGCTTAGTTACATGTGGTTTCCATATTAGCTTGTTTGTAAGGGTGACTTTGCTGCAAAGCAGATTCAGTTGCCCCACCAGTCAACCCCCTGGGAGGTATAATTTCCTCCATATCCGTCGCTATTGTAGAAGCCTCCATAGCCACCTATCAAGAAAAATGTTTAAAGAGAAATATTTAGTTTTCCATTAATACATTTTCTTCTTTTTCTCAAGTACTTTAATGTAAACCCAATAAAAGAAATCTAGTGTTAAGAGTTTGTGTCCCTCAGAAATTAAATTTCCCCAATGAATGATGGTTTGAAAAAGAGGACTCCTAAGAAAGCCAAAAGGCCCTTCCTCAAGGAAAAATTAACAGTACCTCCACCAAATCCTCTACTGCTGCCGTAACCACCTCCACCACTGCGGCTGCTGCTTGCACGACTACCACTGAAGCCAGAACTGCTGGAACCACTACTCTGTCGATAGTCTCTAGCACCAAATCCTCCGCTGAATCTATTATTGTAAGCAAAAATATAGCATGGCACTGTAAGTATAAAGTTGGATTAAATAGCAGATTCCTGCTTAAACTGCACAATTCCCAATTTAGTTTTTCAGATCAGTTCCATTATGTTCTAACGGGAACCTTACCATTATTGTTCCATGTGTTCTAACAGAGTTTCTAAAGTACTCAGTAATGAAGAACCGACACTTAATTCCATGTCACCCTTTCTAATAATTACCACTTGTCCAAAATGTTGATGTATTATAGTTGAAAATACTTGTTTAATATGTTACTCGGGGAAAAGTTAACTCTGAAACCTTACTGCCCCCAATAAGTAATAAAGAGAATGAAGGCTCACAATAGTGTGTACCTTTTAGATCGTCCACGATTACCACCTTTGTAGTGGTGTTCATAAGCCATATGTTCCAACCAAGAAGGCACTTCTTGTTTAGCTTCTACAAGAAGATCCAACAAATCCTTTGTAATATTCACATTTTTTTCATTAAAAAATGAGGTGGCAAGGCCTATGGAGATCATAAAAAGTACATGAAGTTTCCATAAAGTAGCATGGTGTTCTTACATTCGTATATTCCTATATAAAATATAGTAAGTCAAAAACTTAAATAAGACATTATGATCTGTACAACAAGCAAATCAAAGGGACGGAACGAAAAATTTCGTTGGCTGATTAATCTAAAACTTTTCCTATGATATAAACATTCTATTTTTAAGATTCTTTGTCAAATCTTTGCTGTATGCATCACAATAAAAAAAAATAAAAATAAAACTTCTAACAAAATTCTTACCAAGATTTCCTACACGTCCCGTACGGCCAATACGATGCACATATTCTTCAATGTCACTTGGCAAATCAAAATTGATAACGTGTCTCACATTTGAAATGTCCAGTCCTCGTGCTGCCACCTGAAAAATAACTTTTATTTTAAAAAAGCACTATACAAACGTGATTAATTAAAAAATAAAATTTACATACAGCTGTAGCCACAAGAATTGGGCTTTTTCCCGAGCGAAACTGATGAAGGGCCTCCTCTCGATCTCTCTGTGATCGGTCTCCATGAATACTTGTACAAGCATATCCTTCATGGTATAAGAAATCCTCCAGGGAATCCGCTCCCTTTTTCGTCTCTACAAACACCAAAGTCAGTGAATCCCTCCCTGAAAAATCAGAACGCTTTGTTTACTCATAATGAATTAGCATCGCTGGTTAATCTAAATACTAACTGGGTTAATTCTAGTCCTTCTGCTAGAATAAATCTTGGAAGCAATGCAAACAGACCCAATTGAAGTAAACATTGTTCTAATGATGTTGAGAATGATGAGAAAAGGCAGTTCGACGGGACAGAAGAAACTTAAAGAGATTCTCCATACATGTGACTGACACTATTATTATTATTCATAATTTTACCTGTTGCCCCCAACAGATCAAGCAGAAACGACCGTTTATCTAAGTCTTCCACCCAAACTACTTTCTGTGTGATGTTCTCAGAGGTAGAGCCTACTCTGCCTACAGCCAAAAAGATATATTCATCCAAAAAGTCACGAGCAAGCATCTGAAAAAGTGAGAAAAATACTCAATTATCTACTTTAGTACACAAATTATCTAAACTTAATAAACACAAATGGCTGAACAAAAATGGAAACATCAAACAATACCTGTATTCCTTTAGGAAAAGTAGCACTAAACATCACAGTCTGACGAACACCCTTTGGTGGCATAGTATCTTGTTCAACTATACGACGTATCTGAGGTTCAAATCCCATATCCAACATCCTATCAGCTTCATCCAACACTAAGTATCTGTTATGAAAAACCCTTAGTTGATCCTGGATCATTTGATCTGAGAAACTAATTACTCAGTATAGTTGCGTAACTAATTATACAAATGTAGTCCTTCGATAAGGAAATATTCCAGAGTCACAATTTCATACATATGCGACAAATGCAAACAGGCACGCATGCACACACACGAGCACGCATGCACACACATGGGCACCCACATACACACACACACAGACACAAAATCACAAGACAAGATGGCTCAAGATGACAACCAAATTAGCCATATGTTGACTGTTAAAACTTAGAACCACGATTAAAATTTCACTTACTCTTAAACAAAAAGGTAACTGCGATTTTCAAAACTATGTGGAAAATTAAATTATCAAAGTTCGGGCAGCCCTAGTAAAATACTACTGAAGTAATCAACTTTTAATATAAAAATAGGTGCATCCCATATGAAAAACTGACGTACTTGCAGAAGTCTAATGCAATCTTTCCTCTTTCCATCATATCCACTAGACGTCCAGGAGTGGCTACTAACAAGTAGCATCCACGTTCTAAGTCCCGAATCTGCTGACCAATATCAGCACCACCATAAACTACGCAAGGACGAACTCTAGATCGGTAAGAAAACTGTAAGCAAAGAACGTGTCAGTGGCCATAAAAACATAATTGGATCAATGAGAAAAGCAATAATTGTTAAAATGAATATTTTACTTTTCTGGCTTCCTCATAGATCTGTACAGCCAATTCTCTCGTTGGGGCTAAAACCAAGGAAATTGGATATTGCTTGCGGCGCCCATATCTTCCATTTTCCTAAAAAACAAAAATAATTTAAACTTTCTGAGCCAAAACTGTAATTCTTTTAAAAATTTACCAGTTTCCTTTTCTGATGTGCAGATAACATCGACAAACTTATTTTCATTGGGTGAACGGGGTGAAAAATTAAAAATAAGGTGTAGTTGGCATTGTTTACAAAAGTCAACAGGCATTTACAAAGCCTTTTTAAAACAAACATGCCTTATTTTACAACAATACCTTTACCTTCACAGCCTTCAAAGCTTCTCCTGGACCATCTGTATATATCTGACTCAGTATGGGCAAAAGAAATGCTGCAGTTTTTCCAGAACCTGAAGACAAAACACGGACTTATCATTTCTGAATATTAATTGTTGATAAAGCGTTCTCAATGCTCTCACATTACAAGAAAATTTTTCTTACTCCATTTCCAATTTTTTAGGATGTACAGTAAATTTATATGGCAAACCTAAGAAGTAAAGTGCCTTCTGTGCTCTATTTTTAAACAGTACATTTTAATTTGTACAAAACACAACTGTTTTGTCTGAAAAGTGGCACCAACTTTCAGTTCAACATTTCTTTCTAGTGGCTATATAGTGCTGGAATGTAAAGCAGCAATCAGTAAACTTTACATCTGTACAGAGCTAACTAACAGTACATGGTTCTCGTAGGCCAGTCTCTACAAGAGAACGTCTTTTATCTGTGCCAAATCTCTGGCTAACCTCTACAGCACAGGCATTAACAAATGGGTATTTATATTTGAACATAGCTGTTGAAAAATAAACAAGTCCCAGGTTTGACATGAGGCTGCAGTCTGCTAACTCCTGTGGCATTAACTGAAAAGGATGCAATTCTATTTCTTAAAGAAGGTATTCAAGCTGACAATTTGCCATGCGCTTCCTCAAGACGCCCAGATACAAATACTAGTCTCATCCCAAGGATCCAAAGGTCCAGACAAAAAGGCACATCCCCAAGCTATCTCAAATGCTAAACAAAGGATTCAGACATCCCTTCAGAACATACTACTTTTAAAGTAAGCCCAATTAGATAGTCTTAACTTTTACTTTTTATCAACTAAGCTTACCTGTCTGGGCACATGCCATTAAGTCTCTTTTTCCCTTAATGATAGGAATGGCATGTTTTTGCACTGGAGTCGGACGAGTATAGCGAGTAAGTTCAATGTTCCCCATGATAATTTCTCCCATGTCAATATCACTGAACTGTCAGGAAATGTAGCCAGGTTAATCAAATGCAAGAAAATATAGAAGTACACATGGCAGATATAAAATTGCTGTATCTTTTGCAATTTCTGTTTTACACTAATGGAAGTAACCACACCGTCTGTGATTTGGTTTACAGATGCGATGATTTCAGTTAAAGAATCATGGCAGTTTTTAGGAAAACAAACTCCTGGGTTGAAAAAATCAAAAAAGCGTTTGGAGGCAGGCATGGCTGTAGCCTTTCTCCTTTTTGAGACGGAATCTCACTCTATGGCCAGGCTGGAGGGCAGTGGTGCAATCGTGGCTCACTGCAACCTCCGATGCCTGGGTTGAAGGGATTCTCCTGCCTCAGCCTCCTGCGTAGCTGAGATGACAGGTGCGTGGCACCATGCCCGGCTAATTTGTGTGTTTTTAGTAAAGATGGGGTTTCACAATGTTGGCCAAAATGTCTCTATCTCCTGACCTCATGATCTGCCCGCCTCAACCTCCCAAAGTGCTGGGATTACAGGCATCAGCCGTCGTGTCCGGCCAATTCCAAGACTATTCTTAACAGTGACATTCATGTTTCATAATCCAATGGGTTTGCAGTAAGAACTTTAAAAAGTCAAACAAAAAACTTACATTTTCAATATGTGGAGGGCAGTTACTACCGGTAGCCTCTACTGGTATATCATCGTATTTCTCAAAGTTAATCCCCGTGTTTCCTCCAGAAAACAGTTCCCTGAAATCACACAATTATTACATGTATATTAATTGTTATGAAACTCATGGCTTAGTATAACATGTTTTTCAAAAACTTACCGCTCTAAGCGTTCACTTGGTGGAAGTGGTTTTGACCAATCATCTTCATCTGACTTGTCATACCAACGACTGTGTCCACTCCGTTCATATCTACCGAAGCCAGTTCTGTCACGATTGCCAATACCGTCATATTCGCTCCGTCCACGATCATCAAATCTGAATGGCACGAGCAATGAAAACACATGATTTAGCCTATACTGCATTATCACCTCTGTAGAAATGTCCTGGGGTATCAGCTGAGTTACTGAACACAACCACCCTTAAACAATGTCAGCAACTCAGTGTTTATCTCCTGTGAAATAAGCCCCTCTAATTAACCAGTGCTTATGTGTAATTTATGTCTTCATTTTTAAGAAAATCATAAATATTTGTATAAAATTACACAGCTTAGACTTCACATGCTAAGAATTAGGTTTAGATACTTATAACTAGTGCATACTCTACATCTTCATTTAAAGTACTATCATCTAAATATATTTACTGGTAGGAAAGCAGGAATAACACATGAAATTTTTTAAATATAAAATTTTTAGATATAAAAAAGTAGAAGACATGTGACAAGAGAACATCTTTTAGAGTTTTATTCCAATTTGTGAAAAACAGAAGACAGGATTAAATTCAATTATTAGGTTTTTTTGTTTCTTGTTTTTCTTGAGATGGAGTCTTGCTCTGCCACCCAGGCTGGAGGGCAGTAGTGCGGTCTCAACCCAGCGCAGCCTTTGCCTCCTGGGTTCAAGTGACTCTCCTACCTCAGCCTACTGAGTAGCTAGGACTACAGGCATGTTCCACCACGGCCAGCCAATCATTCTATTTTTAGTAGAGATGGGGTTTCACCGTGTTGGTCAGGCTGGTCTTGAACTCCTGACTTGTGATCCTGCCACCTCGGCCTCCCAAAGTGCTCTGATTACAGGCATAAGCCAACCCACCTGGCCCCATCTCGACTACGAAAAGAATAATCAGCCAGCCAGGTGGTGGGCGCCTGTAGTCCTAGGAACTTGGGAG
>NW_016108126.1:13062-24428 GCF_001604975.1 Cebus imitator
GACCCAAAACTGCTATATGCATCCTTATCTCTGCTGCAACTCCAACCTGAACTGTCTTTATCAGAGAATCCTTCAATAAAAAAGCAAAAATTAAATGCTGACGAAATTTTTACATGATTTATATCTTCCCAAATATGAAGTCCTTCACACGTAGTCTTCCTTTACCTTATCCTTGTGGGAACAAAGGTCAACAGGTCCCATAAGCAAAAGTTTTACAAGCGTTAATGTTTTCTTCTACCGGAGACGATTAAATGAGGCAAAGTAATCTCATGACCTGAGAACAATGGAGCCTGCATATAACATAGCTATGACACTAACACTATACTATCACACCACAACAGTAATTGTTTTCATTCACCTTGTAAGTATAAATTTTATGTATCCAAAATGTAAACCTACTCCAATGAAATTATTTGCCACGTCTTTTTTTAAGCTATGACTGATTAGGAGGCATTTCAAACTCCCTAATTTTTAAGCTCAACTTGTGGCTAGTGCAAGCCCCTTGTGTTAGTTTCCTAGTTATGATCCATCGTTGACAAATCCTGAATAACGTAGCGCAAAAGGTGTTAAGCCTAAACATGTGGCATAAGCGATGTGTAATACACATTTTGGGAAGGCCCAGCTGAAGATTACGTCAGGGACTGTGGGTTGCCTAGGGAAAAGTTTGAACTAAGTGAAGAGATCTACATAATCAGAAAAAAATATGTCAGACCTATTAAGACAGGGAATTTCTAACTACTCTGAAAATTTCAGGCATGGGACAGTCAAGATACGGCAAATTAGGTTTTCCCATTGACATAGCTCTCAATTTGAACATCGTAACCCATTTCTTAAGTCACTATTACATCCTACTACCTAAAAACAACGTTTCTCAATCTATTCACATAAAGTTATTTGAATACAATCTCGCATTCAGGGATGGTCAAGACTCTATTTTAGTATTAACAAGTAAAACTAAGTTGTTGTAAACGTCATCATGTGCTACACTCATACATGTACTACTGGCCTACCAAGACTGCAAATGTAACGGTGTAATCTCAATACCCTCAGTGAGAATAAACATACACTTGAGCTTAAAAAACCCTCATTATCACCTTCTTTCATTGTCTACAAACTGAAAAAGCAATGACAAGAGTAAACTCCCTCCACAACCGCAAACTTGCTTGAGGGCTTACCTAATTCAAACATGTAATTAAATGTTTAAGGTTACAAATTTATAAAGTTGTAACTTTTAATTTTCCCCTGGTTTTAAAAACACAGTACTAGACAAATGACCAACAGGACTTCCTGCATTAAGGAAGTTGGATGTTTAACATCTCTTCCATCCCCCCAGTACTAAAATATTGCCAACTCTCCTTAAGGCACTTAACACACCTCGGGTGCAACTGCAGCCAGATACAACACTAAGAATACTTGTGATAAAAGAAATTCTGCAGTTACTCTGAAATAAGAAAACAATCATTAGCCAAGCAGTCTTCTGATAAACATATACAGACTTGAAAAGACCGCACAGACTAAACAAAGAAACACAAAGCCAACCACAAGTAACTCCACCCACTCCACACCCCTTTATCATTAGCTTCTTTCCTTTTGGTTTTAAATATTTTTCCCGACATTTCCTTCTCCTAGAAATTTTTTGCTGTATGTGCAGCACTCAAAACATCACCACAATTAAACTTTTCTAATGTACTCTTCTACCTTACAGATTTAATAGTAAACAACCCCATGTGTTTTAATGCATTTCATACGACACCTTTGAAATGAACTTGTTTGGGTTGAAACCAGACAGTATCACCAGCTTATTGAATGTGGCCCAAAGTGATAATCTTACAACTGTTAACTAGTCCGAATAACAACAACAACAAAAAAACATTTCACCGCGGCAACTTTTCAAGACAGCAGCAAACCAGACTTTATCACTATACAGCTTCTTTGACTTAAGGCATTCACACAAATATGCCACTTTCAAATTCAAACCATGTCATAAATGTTACCAAAAGATAAAGTACCGTAGTTAACCTACATAAAACCCAAAGTCTTTGGGCTCAGTCTGCCAAAGGACACAAGAAATATCCATCATTCAACATTATATGAACTTTTCCAAAGACAGAAAGTGCTAGTTCCTAAAGACGGTCCAAAAGAGGCACAGGAGGGGACAAAAAGTGTTCACAGACTTCCTCAAGTTACTTTTTTCCCTAGGCTTTCATGAGCTGCTAAAGGTTAGATCTACAAAGTTGCCTTAAAGACATACCTTTAGATGCTTCTCTGTTCCTTAAGTGAGGAGGTATATAGCGTCCTTCTAAAACAGAAAATGTAAAATTAGAAGCCTATGACATCACCACGACGCTGCCTATTTAGAAAACGTCTATTAAAAGATAGGTCCTGCAAAACAAACTTTTAAAACCTGTATTTTATACAAGAAAATACTTTGCAAGACCAAGGGAAAAAACGCTAACTGGAAAATGCACTGCGAACCAAATATATTTCAGTAGCTAGTAGTGATTATTTAATAACAATGTTTTAAAAGGCTCTATTTCAGATAACTGCTACATGAAATCAACACTGATCATTAAACGTGGCCATTAGTCCAATAACAGTGTACTAGGGAAAACAAAATATTCTATGTGCTATACTAAATCATCTACCCAGTAAGAGGCTTTAAAAAAAAAAATGTAAAGATTAAAGTGATACCATAAAAACACATGAAAAGTTGGAGAGTGAAAATTATCTGGAAAACCAATCAAGTGTTTTAATTTAAAACAACAGGACACTCTATGATTAAGAAGCAAAATACATTAACTCATAAAGTAGAAGGAAGTCTACTTTAGTTAGCTGATTACCTGATTTTATTACCCCAAAATCCAGACTGTAACTAAATCTCCTACTTTTGGATTTAACTAAACGTCCAAAACTGTCTCTACCAGTTAAATCTCTATAACGTTCCTAAAATGACAAAGTTTGAAATACTCTTAATATAAGACTTAGAGTGGTTTTGTTTGTGTGTCTGTTTGTTTTTAGAGTGTACCAATTGCTTTCCTTGTTGAACAGGAGGAAACCTGGACTCAAACCAGAGCTACTGCCAAATAACCACCAACCTTCCCTCACGAAATCTTTCAAAAAACAACACCAACGGTTTCAAAGGAACACCTTTATAACTAATCTCCTTTCAAAAGAATACAGCTCACCCACCACCACAAAATCAGATGAGCTCGGTTTTATTATTCAGTGTTAGTTAGCTTCTTCATGGGCAACCGCAGCAGGTATAGCACGTAAATGTATGGGTTTCCTTTATTAGGTGTAACACAAGGCAGGTCAGTTCACAAAGATGGCCTTATATCCCATGCTGGGCCAGGAGTGAATGATACTACTTTTCTAAAAATAATGTGTTATTACATTAATGTCCTTGGTTCTTTTTATTTTTTGTTTTTGAGACAGGGTCTCTGTCACCCACGCCGGAGTGCAGTGGCCTAATCTCGGCTCACTGAAGCCTCCGGCCTCCTAGGATCAAGCAAATTCTCCCATCTCAGCCTCCCAAGTAGCTGGGACTGCAAGCAGGTACCACCGCACCAGGCTGATTTTTTGCATTTTTAGTAAAGGCAGGTTTTCCCGTGTTGCCAAACCTGGTCTCAAACGGCTGGGCTCAGGGATCCACCTGCCTCGGCCTCCCAAAATGCTGGAATTAAGAGGCAGGAACCACCGCACCCCACCCACCAATGTTTTCCTTACATTCCCTTAACTCAAAAATAACCAAAAAGTGTATTAATAAGATGCACTGGGCCGGCGGCGGTGGCTCACGCCTGTAATCCCAGCACTTTGGGAGGCCGAGGCGGGTGGATCGCGAGGTCAAGAGATCGAGGCCATCCTGGTCAACACGGTGAAACCCCGTCTCTACTAAAAAATACAAAAAATTAGCTTGGCATGGTGGCGCGTGCCTGTAATCCCAGCTACTCAGGAGGCTGAGGCAGGAGAATTGCCTGAACCCAGGAGGCGGAGGTTGCAATGAGCCGAGACCGCGCCATTGCACTCCAGCCTGGGTAAGGAGAGAAACCCCGTCTCAATAAAAATAAATAAATAAATAAGATACACTGTTTTGTGTATCTTACGTACTTAGACATAGCAAAATATCTCATATTTTCATACAGTCAAATTGAAGAGAAAATAATGTAAATTTAAAAGTCCAGTAAGATATTAAAATTAAGCTCTGATAAAGATTCCACTGCCTGTCTCCTTCTCTCTCTCTCTCTCTCTGTGTGTGTGTGTGTGTGTGTGTGTGTGTGTGTGTATGTGTGTTTCAGACGGATTCTCACTCTCCTTCGGGTTGGTGTGTCATCTCGACTCACTGCAACCTCCACCTCACCCAGGTCAAGGGATTCTCCTGCCTCAGCCTCCAAAGGAGCTGGGAGTACAGAGGCGAGCCACCACGCCGGGCTAATTTTTTTGTATTTTTAGTAGAGGCGGGGTTTCGCCGTCTTGGCCAGGCTAGTCTCGATCTCCTGACCTCCAGTTCTACCCGCCTCGTCCTTCCAAAGCGCTGGGATTATGGGCCTGAGCCACCGAGCCCAGCCCAAGGCTCCATTTTGTAAAAAATAAGTCTTCCGGCCGGGCACGGTGGGCTCACCCTGTAATCCCAGTACTCTGGGAGGCCGACGTGGGCACGTCAGGAGGTCAGAGATCCAGGCCATCCTGGCTAACGTGGTGAAACCCCGTCTCTCTCCTAATAATATTAGTCAGGCGTGGCGCGCCTGTAATCCCAGGTACTCGGGATGATGAGGCAGCACAATCGCTTGAATCCGGGAGGCGGAGGTTGCAGGGAGCCGAGACGGCATGTCTGCACTCCAGCCCCGGCTACAGAGCGAGACTCGGCCAAAAAAAAAGGGTTTACTTACTGCTTGCTGTACTTGCTCCTCCACTCTGTTTCTCAGAGGAGTTCAGGTCCAGATCAGCAAGCTAGAAAAGCGGTATCAACAGGTCACATTGCTGACACACAAGAACAGATAAGATCACAAGCGACAAGTAAGAGGACCTAGATTCCAGTCTCATCCTGTACCATACACTTGGCTGCCGTGGCTGCCTGGCATTACCTGACAAGATTTTAAAGATGCTTAAGTCTATCAACCATGACAAATGCAAACGGCATCACCTGAATACCGGCAGTTTCACACTAACGGAGTTCAAATTCACTCACTCCAAACAAATTTTCTTTAACAATTTACCATAGTAAAAGCTTTCCAAGCTAAAAAAAAAATTTACCATCCACTTCTCAGTAACTTCAACATTCAATTTAGCTACGGTCATAACAGTAAAATGTTCCCAAAGACAGTGGTTGTCTTGATATCCTAAACCTAAAAATAAATGGACTCTGGAATACTGGAAGATTCCTTAGCGGTCTGTTTGCCCCAAAGACTGTGCAACTATTTTTGAGGCAGATGAATTCCTAGCCATCGAAAGTTAAAATAAAAATCAACTTCACTGTGTCTTGAGTACTGTGCAGCTTTTACACAGCTGTCATTTCATCCTTGACACTCTATAAAAGGTGGTAGTATTCATTTCTCCCATTTTAAACATCAACTTCAGAGGTCTTTGGTTACAAAGTTAAAAAGCGACGCACCTTTTCTTTAATGCTTCTAAAATGACATACCCAATCTTAACTCCTCCTCCTTATACTGATAGATTTTAAAACTACAGGGAAAAAAGGTGATTTCACTTTATGCGCTTGCAGCGCAATACCTGGTTACCAAGAACTACCTCAGAAGCGGTGGGGGGGTCGGGGTGAGGGGACAATCACATTCCTCAAAATAGGTTTCAAAAAACAAGTGCACCGCCAAGAGCGACTTTGTCACCTCTTTGCACAAACTTTCTGCGTCATAACACGCTTACATATATATTGAAAGTTCAAGATACTATCAACTTAAATGCATCATCAATTAAGATGCTGTATTTTAAAAATTCGCCATTTGAATTCGGTTACTACTTAATGCTAGTGAAGTAGACAGCACGGTTTATCAAGAGTTAACTGGTTGCCAGTTACACAGAAAACATTATAAACTCGTACTGCCGAATTCTCTATGTCTACGGTCTATTCAACATATCAAGAATCAGTAAATTGCAGGCGTTAATATGTCGCAGTGAAAAATAATCTCGAAAGGCAGACCGTTAAATCCCTCAAACGACACCTAAGCTTTATCCTTTATTCATTCTCTCCCCCAGACGTGGGAGGCAGGAATGCAGGCATAAGGGTCCAAACGACTGCAGTGCAAAATGCAAGAGTACCGTAGGTTCCCGACACGGAACACGAGCCTGATCTAACATGTACACCACAAATCCTGCCCCCTCATCGCCCAGACTTCAAAGGTAAAGGATCTGTCCTTAACGGACGGATCTGTCCTTAATGGAAACAGAATTAGACCTATATCAACATTTCTTCTGCGGTAAAAAGAAAGTAAACCACAATAACCTGTCCCCGCTAATCAACCGTTTAATGTCCTACGGGCCGACTTCTTCCCGCATCGCCTAAGGCAAAGGTACAACACTACACAAAAGGCGCACAGTTCTCGGCTAGCCGGCTAGCCAGTGGCTCTCCGAGTTGAGAAAGGGGTGTAGTGCAATCCTGGATCCCTAACCTTCCAGGTGTCTCCCCGCTGGCGTCCAATTTCCATTATTTCTAACACAGGTCAAGAAAGGCAAGCGGCGGCCATTCTCCCTCCCCTCCCCGCTATCCGTTTCCGGTTCTCCTACGTCACAAAACTTCCCACACCGGAAACGCGGTTTCGGCACGCGCCGCATCCGGTCAGCGGTTGTTCCATCCCTAAGGGAACAGGGCAAAACACGACACAGGACACTTGTTTCCCTGTGCTTTATAGTCACTCGCCTTCCGGAATCCATAGGCCCGGCCCCTGCAAGGACCACAGCGCTACTCCACTCATACAACCGCATGCATTTGCCCGAGCAAAGACCATGCTCTTTCTCCTCGCTACACACACTGACTGGCTGGCCTGAATGCACTTTCTGTCCAAACGACACTTCTGTGCGTATGTCTCGGGCGCCTGGTGAAGGCCTAACCGCTAGACTGAAAAAGGAAAAAAAAAAAAAAAAAGGTCCCTTTTTTTGCGAACCGCCCCTCTCCCCCACGCCTCTAACCGGTCAGCGGTCGCACATGCGCATCTGCGCGGACGGCTCGTGCACGCTCGGAAGCCGCCATTGCGTGCGGCCCAGTACTATACGGGAATACCGCCGTAAACACCGCCCTTAACGCGATGGCCACCGTGCGGTTCCTGTACGTGGGCTGTCATGGTCTCACAGTTTCTTTCCCATTTCACCAGCTTCCCAGAACAACCCCACAAGAACCCTAAAGCGGTGAAACTGTAATACAAATTAGCAATGCGCCGCAAACCAAGGTAGGCCACGGAAAAGGTCCCCGTAGAAAACCTGGGTAGGTTTATTTCGACTCACCTGCTGGTCCAGTTCAGGGTCATTTTTCACCACCACATGACTCATCCCTGAAAAGAAGCGAAAACTGGGATAGTCCACTGTAGGTGTGAGACCGAATATCGGAGCTTTCACCGGAAAGCCTTAGCTGTTCAGAACACTGCTTAGACTGCGTTGTAAAATGGCCCCGCCTACAGATTACGTCAGCACGCAAGACGTGCGTCCTCGTTGGCTCCACCCCCTTCCCCCCCCCCCAATGCGTTCGTGGATACTTTTGCTTGGACCTAAGTCGCGTTTATTTAAGAGTAAAATCGCGGGTTCGTGTAGTGAAATCCTAAAGGCTCTCAAAATTAGCCAGATCTTTGTTATACCCGCCCTCTCTCAGTGTCTTCGATTTCTAGGTAACTAGCCGCAAGTTACCTTTCGCCTTTTTCCCTTTGTGAAACTTAAACATAGTGGCTACGTACACCTAACTCCGTCTCCCTCCCGCTTTGCCACCCTCAACTTTTCTTCCTTAAGCGCTCTCTACCGTTTTACTTCCGAGAATCTTGGAAGTTTTCTAAAATCTGCCCATTCTAAGTAGCTGTCGCCTACCTTTGACAGCCTTCATTCAAGCTGTAATTAGTCAAAGCTCAAGCGGAGACAGATCAGGGTCACTGGATCCCAGGTGTCAGGCGCAGTGACCATTTTACGTGAGCGATCCACGGTGGTTTGAATACAATCCTCAGGTTAGGGACGTGAATTACTGCACCTGAGGAAAGCACGTACGTCCTGCCAGAGACTTCACAGGCTTGACTGGCTTAGGCTGCCGCGGTTCAGCTAGGAACCGAAAACCCTCTAACGTTTCCTAGCTGTGTGTCTGCGCTTTATGAGCATACGGCCTTAGCGTCACAGGATGAGGAAACAATAAAACAATTATATGCTGAATGACGCTGGTGGTAACACACATACCCGGTGTCGTAGGCACTTAACTCACACTACCTGAGGTCGCCCGTTTTGAGGAAACAATAAAACAATTATATACTGAATGACGCTGGTGATGACACACCTACCCAGGGACCTAGGCCCTTAAGGCACACTGGCATAGGTCCCTTGTTGTTTCCAGCGCCCTGCGACCTAAGTTAACCAATGGTATATTGGGTTCCCAAAGCCAGCCTAGCCATGGGATCGTGAAAGACTCTTCTGGTTGCCCAAAAGTATCAGGGGGATGGGCCTGCTAAAACATCTGCACCACAGCTGTCCCACGTTGAAAGTTGTAAGAACAACTTATAGGTGGCTAAAATGGATGCGCAACAGTCTTTTGCCCTAGAATGAAATACTTTTCTTGGCAAATTCTCAGTCCTCTAGTCCAGATTCAGCAGACAGACAGACAAAAAACAAAAAACAAAAAAACCTCATAGTGCTGGATCGCTGGCTTTAGCCACCTACGCGGTTTTATAAACACTTCTTCCCTCTAAACTCTCAGCGAAACCAGATTAAATAAACAGGTTTTACACTGTGTTTCAAAGCGTTTCCTAGTGCTAAAATTCAAATACCCTCATTTTCAAAACATTATCACAAATATTTTTGTTGTTTCGAATTTAATTAAAGATTAAAACATTCAAAGTGATTGGAACATACACATTCTATTAAGTGTTCCCACAGTGAAGTTGCTTTACTGCTTTGGTAATTCAGAAATTCCAGCTAGATTTTTTTTGTAACATATTTTGTGTCGACACCTTTACCATTCTAAAGTAAATCCATACATGATATAAAATAAATTTATTGGCTTTCTGCATTTTTGACCTGCCTGTCCAAAAAAATAAACTCAACAATGCATAATGCCGCCCCTCTGGCCCCTAACAAACTTAATTGTAATAAAATTAAAAGAATTGTTTATACTAATATATTTTTCAGCATGTAAATGACATCCACTATGACACTGAAAAATACACAACTTGTTGCCTAATTTAGCTGTGAATACAAACAGAATGCAAAAACAAAGCATAAATCTATACAGTCATTGCCTTCTTGGGGAAAAAAGAACAATTCCTGTATGTTTAAATTATACATGTTGTTTTTGTTTGTTTGCTTTTGTTTTTGTGACAGGATCTCATTTCCTCATCCAGGCTGGAGTGCAATGAAGGAATCTTGGCTCACTGAAACATCTACCTCCCAGGCTCAGGTTATGCATCTCAGCCTCCCAGTAGCTGGGACCATAGTTGCACACCACCTGCCATGGCAGTCTAGTTTTTTTGTAGTTTTTTTTTTAATTGAGAAGGTGTTTCATCATGTTGCCCAGGCTGGGGTCAAACTCCTTGGCTCAAGGCATCCACCTGCCTTGGCCTCCCAAAGTGCTCAGATTACAGACACAAATCACTGTACCCAGCCAGTAAATACTTTTGAGTTCATGTGTAAAGTGTTGTTATAGGTTTATATCCTAAAAAAATCATTTTCTATTGTGAATGTCCCTGCATGAGAGGACATCTAACACCCTGAGCCGTGTCTACTAACATGTCAGCAGCCCTCTTGCCAATCATTGTGATATTCAAAACTGCTAGCACAATTTTACAAAATATCTTGAGAAACTAGGCTTGAAGACCTCAGGCCTATTCCAGGTCATATATGAAATTCATACCATGGAACACTGTTAAACTGCATTTTTGGCCTTACTTATTTCCTTTGTGTATAGACCAAGGTAAACGTGAGCCTCTGATATTCAGAAGTTGTGGATTCTGACAGCTCTCATTTGTGTATGAAAATTAGCAATAAATAGTACATAATGACTACCCTGGCTCTGGGCCTTATTTTACTTTTGAGTAGTGTTGAAATGCAGATATTGTAATCAGAGTACCTAAAAAAGCTTATATATTATGCATACATATATATATATACACACACACACACACACATATGTATACATATATACACATATATATACATATATATACACATATATATATATGTGTGTGTATATGTGTATGTATGTGTGTGTATATATATATATATAGCAGTTTTCTATTTTCAGTTATTTTACACATGCTCAAGTCCAAACAGCTAGTGTGGTTTGTTAAGTACTATATTATGACAGGAGTATCAAATTAGGAAATAAAAAGAGAAACGTTTATTTTAGAATGCATTTAGTCTGAAATAGATAAAGTTACAAACTTAAGGTAGGTAGGTAAGTGAACAAACTTTCACAGCACCTCAAATGACTTTTATTAAGCAATCATTCCTACTTTAGATTTTCCTATGTTGTATTGTATTTGACTTTTTTCACTACTCGGTGGTTCCACATCTCTTACTATCCATGTAATATTGAGACATTTAAGAAGCTGAAATAATGGTAATTGCTGTTATAGATATTACTGGGATAAACTGAAATGATGCAAATAAATAACATGCTTAGATAACCAAAATCATACTGGAAAAAAAGGTCGGAACAAAAGGCATAGTAAAAGAAATTTTTGGTGGGGCACAGTGGCTTGTGACTGTTATCACTGTCGGAAGCTTAGGTGGGTGGTGAGTTCAAGATCAGCCTACATGGCAAAACCCTGTCTCTACAAAAAATACAAAAATTAGCTGGGCATGGTGGTGCATTCCTGTAGTCCCAGCTACCTAAGAGGCTGAGGTGCAAGAATTGCTTAGGAGCTGGAAGTTGCAGTGAGCTGAGATCGTGTCACTGTACTCCAGCCTGGGCAACAAACAGGGTGAGGCCATGCCTCAAAATAAATGAATTAATAGAGAAAGAAGGAAAAAAAGGAAGAAGAAAGAAGGAGGGAGGGAGGGAGAGTGAGATGGAGGAAAGAGAAATAAAAAGAGGGGGAAAGAAAGAAATAAATAAAAAACAAAAGAAATTCTCAGAAGACAAAATTTCAGAAAGTTTAATGAAATTCACTTGTCCCACAGACTAACATTTCTTTTCTTTTTCTTTCTTTCTTTCTTTTTTTTTTTTTTCTGGA
>NW_016108126.1:25443-42114 GCF_001604975.1 Cebus imitator
TAAAGAAATGCAAAGTTAAGTACAAGCCTGGGACTCACTTTGTGAACTAACACTATAAGTTGACAATATAGTAGTAATGCTATAAGCTAACAACCGCAATATGTATATCATATAAATAAAATTACACACTGGCCTTAAATGTCACAATTCTGTGAGAGGTGATACATTTCTGAATATAGAAGTCAAAGAGCTTTGGAATATTACCTGCCATAAAAAAGCAGTGTTTTCTTTACATGTTACAATATGGATAAACATTTAAAACATTGTGCTAAGTGAAACAAGCCATACATAAAAGGAGCTGTAGTGTCTGATTTCACTTACATGAAATACCTATAATTAGCAAATTCATAAAGACAGAAATTAGATTAGAGATTTGCCAGGGTCTGAAAGGAAAAGGAAATAAAGAGTTATTGCTTACCAGTTACAGAGTTTCTAACTGGGGTAATTAAAAATTTTTTTGAAAATAATTAGTGGTGACAGTTATACAATATTATGTCTGTAATTAATGCCACTGAAACACACACTTAAAAGTTATTACAATGGCAGATTTATGTTTTATATGTTTGCCACAATTTAAATTGGAAACTTAATAAATTACAGTTCCAAGATAGTTGATTAGGAGCAGCTCAGGATTGCAGCTCCCAGCGAAAGCATGGAGGGTGAGTGGACGCGGCATTTCCAGATGGATTTTTATTGCCCACAGACCAGGAGATTCCCAGGCAGAGGAGCCCAGTGGGTCGCCAGCATGGCTGTTTTGGCTGCATGGGTTCAGGCGCCCTTTTAGCTGGCGATTGGAGCTCCTGGGAGACAGAGTCAACCATTCAACTGATAAAACAGGGACTGAAACAGGGAGCCAGGCCAGGAGATTCCTGGGCAAAAAATCACCACAAATCTCAGCGTGGCTGTTTCAGCCAGCGCAGTGGGTCCCTGCACAGGAAATCACATGGATCCTGACACCTTTTCAACAGGTGACTGGAACGCCTGGGAGACAGAGATATAGACCAGTGGAACAGAACAGGGGCCTCAGAAGCAACACAAACGCATCTACAACCAACCAATCTTTGACAAACCTGACAAAATCAAGCAATGGGGAAAGGATTCCCTGTTTAATAAATGGTGTTGGGAAAACTGGCTAGCCATGTGCAGAAAGCAGAAACTGGACCTCTTTCTGACACATTACACTAAAATTAACTCCAGATGTCTTAAAGACTTAAACATAAGACCTAACACCATAAAAACCCTGGAAGAAAATCTAGGCAAAACCATTCAGGACATAGGCGTAGGCAAGGACTTCATGACCAAAACACCAAAACACTGGCAACAAAAGCCAAAATAGACAAATGGAACCTAATTAAACTCCACAGCTTCTGCACAGCAAAAGAAAGTCATTAGAGTGAATCAGCAACCAACAGAATGGGAAAAAATTTTTGCAGTCTACCCGTCTGACAAAGGACTGATATCCAGAACCTACAAAGAACAAAAACAGGTTTACAAGAAAAAAACAAACAGGCCCATTCAAAAATGGGTGAAGGATATGAACAGATACTTTACAAAAGAAGACATACATGAGGCCAACAAACATTTGAAAAAATGTTCATCATCACTGGTCATTAGAGAAATGCAAATCAAAACTACATTGAGATACCATCTCACGCCCGTTAGAATGGTGATCATTAAAAAATCTGGAGACAACAGATGACTGAGAGGATGTGGAGAAATAGGAACACCTTTACACTGTTGATGAGAGTGTAAATTAGTTCAACCATTGTGGAAGACAGTGTGGCGATTCCTCAAGGACCTAGAAATAGAAATTCCTTTTGACCCAGCAATCTCACTACTGCGTATATATCCAAAGGATTATAAATCATTCTACTATAAGGACACATGCACAGGAATGTTCACTGCAGCACTGTTTACAATAGCAAAGACCTAAAACCAACCTAAATGCCCGTTGATGATAGACTGGACAGGGAAAATGTGGCACATATACACTGTGGAATATTATGCAGCCATCAAAAACGATGAGTTCGTGTCCTTTGTAGGGACACAGATGAACCTGGAAGCCATCATTCTCAGCAAACTGACACAAGAACAGAAAATCAAACACCACATGTTCTCACTCATAGGTGGGTGTTGAACAATGAGAACACATGGATGCACGGAGGAGAGCATCACACACTGGGGTCTTTTGGGGGGAAATATGGAAGGGACAGTGAGGGGTGGGGAGTTGGGGAGAGATAGCATGGGGAGAAATGCCAGATATAGGTGATGGGGAGGAAGGCAGCAAATAATACTGCCATGTGTCTACCTATGCAACAATCTTGCACGTTCTTCACATGTACCCCAATACCTAAAATACAATTTAAAAAGAAAAGAAATTGAATAAATGTTGGTATGCTATGTTAATAATAATATATATCATTAATACTATATTAAAAATATTTAATTATATAGTATACCAAAAGTTATTAAATTTAAAACCTTGAATAGGTGAATTGTATGTATATTTCAAATAAATGTAATTGTATTTGAATATATTTCCAATATTGCTGCTTTATAAAAAATTCCTGGCAGACCTATGATTGCCTAGATTTTCTCATAATTTTTTTTCTTTCTGAGACAGGACCTCGCTCTTTCCTAGGCTTGAGTGCAGGTGTACAATCATGGTTCATTGCAGCCCTGATCTCCTGGGATCAGATGATCCTGCCATCTCAGCCTCCAGGTGGTTGGGATTACAAGTGTGCGCCACCACACCTGGCTAATTTTTTGTAGAGATAAAAAAGGTATTTTATTGTCAAGGCTGATCTTGAACTCTGGGGCTCAAGCTATCCCCCTACCTTACCCTTCCCAAAGTGCCTGATTACAAGTCTGATCCACCACTCCCAGTCTCCTTTGTCTTTTTTAGTAAGTTTTATAGTTATTGGATTTATAATTAGGTCTATAATCCATTTTGAGTTGATTCTACGCAAGGTGTAAAGTCTGTGCCTTGATTTTTTTTCTTGTGCGAATTGTTTCAGTACTATTTGTTGAAAAGAAAATTATTTTATTCTTTTTATCTTTGCTTCTATGTCAAAGATGAACTGATGACACTTGTGTAGGTCTATTTCTGAGCTCTTTCTCCTCTGTACCATTCATCTGTGTGACTATTCCTTAGTATACTAAACAAGACAATAAACAAGACAATTTGTAATATACTTTGAAGCCAGAAAGTGTGAGTTATCCAATTTTGTTCCTCACTATTGTGTGGACATATTATTATTTTTGTTGTTTTGAGATAGAGTCTCACTCTGTTGTCTAGGCTGAAATGCAGTGGCACAATCTTGGCTCACTGCAATCTCTGCCTCCTGGGTTCAAGCAATTTTCCTACCTCAACTTCCTGAATAGCTGGGATTACAGAACTCTCCCACCATACCTAATTAGTTTTTATATTTTTAGTAGAGACAGGGTTTCACCATATAGGCCAGCGTGGTCTCGAACCTCTGGGTTCAAGTGATTCACCAACTGTGGCCTCCCAAAGGGCTGGGATTATAGATGTGAGTCAACACACCCAGATTATGTGGACTATTTATTCTGAATCTTCTATCTGTTTATATAAACTTCTAGTTAATTACTTAAGAGTTACAAAATACCTTGCTAAAATTATTATTGGGATTTTGATAGTGATTGCCTTGAATATGTATTGATGAATACATCAAGGTGGAAATGATATGTAGGCAAAATTAGTTTTCCAATTCATAGGTCTCCACTAATTTATATCTCCTTTGATTTTTTTCATCAGAATGTTGTAGTTTTCTGCATAGAACTCCTGTACCTATTTTGTTAAATTTATACTTAAGGCAGGCATGGTGACTCATGCCTATAATCTGAATACTTAGGGAGGCAGACCAAGGTGGGTGGATCACCTGAGGTCAGGAGTTTGAGACCAGCCTAGCCAACATGGAGAAGCTCTGTCTCTACTAAAAATACAAAAATTAGTCAGGTGTGGTGGCAAGCGCCTGTAATCTCAGCTACTGGAGAGACCGAGGCAGGAGAATCACTTGAACCCAGGAGGGGGAGGTTGCAGTGTGTCGAAATCATGCCACTGCACTCTGGCCAGGGTGACAAAGTGAGACTTTGTCTAAAAAAAAAAAAAAAAAAAAAAAAAAAAAAAAATTATACTTAAGCATTTCATCTTTTCAGTGTTTATTTCAATTTTAGTGTACTAGGTTTTTAATTTATAATTCCATTAGTTAATTGCTACTATAAAAAAAGCAGTTGACTTTTGTGCATTAGTTTTATAGCCTGCAATTTTACTATAATTTTTTATTCCAGTATTTCATTGATCTTTGGGATTATCTACATAGACAATCAAGCTATGTGCAAAGTCTCTTATTTCCTTGTTCCCAATCAGTCATATTTTATTTTATATTCTTGGCTTACTGCACTAACTAGAACTTTCAGTATGATATTGATTAGGAGTGATAAGAGGAGACATATTTGTCATTTTTATGTTAGAAGGAAAGCATTCAGTTTCTTATAACTGAGTGTGATATTAGTTGTACATGTTTTATAGATCTTCTTTATCAAGTTGAGTATAGGGAATCAGCCCCCACACCCCACCTGTAGGTACTCCGAGTTCAGTGGCAACCAAGGAATGAGAAAAAGACAGATTAAGAATGAAAGTGGGACCTGGGGACCTCCACTTGTAATGGAGGCAGAAAGGCCCTGAGGTCCAGCTTCCACAATATTTACTGAACACAATCACTTTTATCTATAGCGCAGGTGGTAGCGTGAATCAGTAAAGGGAGGCTAATGTGTTAAACATAGAATTGACAGCAGTGGCAGTGTATGTGAATTTTTTAAGAACTAAAAGCATATGCTTATTAAGAGACAGTGCAGCTGGTAGGAGCAGGCTTAGCAAGGAGCCTACATGTCTGGTTACATTTCAGTGCTTCAAGGGAGTCATGTCCTTGCGCACAATGTTTAGAATATCTCAGAGCTTAGGTCACTCTGTTCCTGGGAACATGCTGGCAATAGAGAGGCCTTCCTCTCCAGAGCCCTCCGAGGCCTTCTGCAGTTTATTGTTCCTGACTTTTTAAAAACATTACTTATAACCAGTTTATGTAGGCATACTGTAAACCCTTCCTCCACTGTTGCTTCCCCCCAACAGTTGAGGAAGTTCTCTGTATAATCTTAGTTGGCTTAAAATTTTGGCTACTGGATTTTGTAAAATATGTTTTGCACCAATTTCTATTATCATATGATTTTACATCTTTATTGTTTGTTGAATCGTGAACCAATTTTGCCTAAGTGGAATAAATCTCTTCTGATTATGAGGTAGAATTATCTGTATACATTGTTAGATTTGATTTGCTTATCAAATCTATTTGACTTTTTTTTAGTAGAATTTACCTGTAGGGACATGACAGACCAGTGTTTTCTTATTTGAAAGGTTATTGGCTGGGTGTCATGGCTCATACCTGTAATCCTAGCACTTTGGGAGGCCAAGGCAGGTGATCACATGAGGTCAAGTGTTCAAGACCAGCCTCACCAACATAGTGAAACCTCAACTCTACTAAATACAAAACAAACAAACAAAAAAAAAGCTGGATATAATGGAACACACCTGTAATCCCAGCTTCTCAGGAGGCTGAGACAGGAGACTTGCTTGAGCCCAGGAGTCAGAGGTTGCAGTGAGCTGAGATTACGCCAGTGTACTGGACCCTGGGCAACAAGAGAAAAAGTCCATCTCAAAAAAAGGAAAGGTTATTAATCATTTATAAATTTTCCTTAATATATATAGTTCTATGCCCATTATCTATTTCTCCTCACTGAGTTTTGGTTGTCTATGCTTTTTAAGAAATTGATCTGCTTCATCTAGGTCATCAAAGATATGGACTGTAATTGTTTATTTTCTTTCTTTACTATCCTTTGAATGTCCAAGTTATCAGTAGTTATGCTTCTTCTTTCATTTCTGGTATTAGTAACTTAGATCTCCTCTTTATTTTTAGATTACCTTGATTAGAAGTTTCTCAACATAATTGGTTTTCTTTTTTAAAGAAACATCTTTTGGTTTGTTGATGTTTTACATTTTCAGTTTTATTTACTTCTGATTTAACTTTTATGAATTATAATAAGTTAATTAATTCTTTTCCTATGCTTGTGTTAGCTTAAATTATTCCTCCTCTAGTTTTGTAGAAGCTTAGGTAATTGTGCTTGGATCTTTCTTTCCTATTTTATGTGCTCCCATAAGTACTGTTTTTGCTGTATCCCACAAATGACAAGTTGTATTTTCATTTTCATTTAGTTCAAAATATTTTTTTAGTTCAAAATATTTTAAAACTTATACTTCTTTCCTGATCTATGTCATTTGAAAGTTAATTAGATCAAGTTCATTGATAATGCTCTTTAGGCCAACTACTCTGTGTTTCTGTGTGCCTGATCAATGAATTAGTGAAAGAGTAGTGGTGATGTCTCCAGCTCTAACACTGAATTTGTCTATTTTTTTCTTGCAGTTCTATTAAGTTTCCCTCATATATTTCAACCATCTCTTTTTAGGTACTTACACATTTTTTAAATTGCATTTTAGGTTTTGGGGGACATGTGAAGAACACGCAAGATTGTTGCATAGGTGCACACGTGGCAGCGTAATTTGCTGCCCTCCTCCCCTTCACCTATATCTGGCATTTCTATTTCTCTCCCCTATTTCCCCCCAAAAGACCCCAGAGTGTGATGCTCCCGTCCCTGTGTCCATGTGTTCTCATTTTTCAACACCGGCCTATGAGTGAGAATGTGCGGCACTTGATTTTCTGTTCTTATGTCAGTTTGCTGAGAATGATGGTTTCCAGGTTCATCCATGTCCCAACAAAGGACACAAAGTCATCATTTTTGATGGCTGCATAGTATTCCATGGTGTATATGTGCCACATTTTCCCTGTCCAGTCTATCATCAATGAGCATTTGTGTTGGTTCCAGGTCTTTGCTATTGTAAACAGTGCTGCAATGAACATTCGTGTCCATGTGTCCTTATAGTAGAACGATTTATAATCTTTTGGATATATACCCAGTAATGGGTACTTACACATTAAGGAATATTAATTGCCCTTGAATAATTCTTAGAGAATTGGCTCGTTTATCATCATTTAATTGAAACTGGTTACTGGTTTTATTGTTTATGGTGTTATCCTAGGTTGTTGTTTCACAACTGAGAAAATTAAGAAGCATGATACAAAGGGTAAATTTGGAGTGAAAGTTTAGGAAGTTCTTCACAGTGCAGAGATGATCCCAAGTGAGTTGCTGTTTTACTGTTGAATGCAAAAGCTTTTATAGGAAACTCCTCTCATATCTATAGCTGTTTAACATTTCTTATCTCTAAAGCCATCAGCATACCTCCCTGACTATTCAGCTGTGAGCTGTCTTTAGGTAAGCACAAAGTACAGTTTTTCTTGTTTATATAATAGTGGGTTTGTTTTAGTTAAGTCCCTCTCCTCCCAGTGCAAGTTCCCATGGCGCCTACTTGTACATGTCTGAAAAGGGCAGAAAACTTCTTTCTGAGAACCCACTAATCACTCAAAGAACAAAAAGGTTTTTATACCAAATCTTGCCTGCCTTGCCTGCCTATGTTTGTACAGGTTCAGCTTCCATTTTCCCCAGACTGCTCTATTTTTTCATGTGGCTGTGATTTTCAGGCAGGCAGCGTCTCTGAGGACTAGCGTTAGTATTTACCTAACTGACTCTTCCTTTTCTTTTCCCTTATTTCCCCCCTTAGCAGTGAAGACCCTAACTGCTGTTAGAAAAATTGAACGTTGGTCTTTCTAGATACTTTCTGCTGCAGAGGGACATTGTGTGGGTTCCTCCTGGGGCCAGTCCAAGTCTCCTTGGAAGAATGCATGTCCATGCAGGGTTCCATTTGTTCTGTCATTTGGAGTTTAATAGCCCCTAGGCAAGAGGAAACAATTTAGGTTATACCATTGACTATACAGGATTCAAATATTTACTCAAGACATAAAAATAAAAATAAAGAAAAGAAAAAGAGGTCCCAATAAAGGAATTAACCAGGTTCAAAAAAAAAAAAAGATTGAGATCATTCAAGAAGGGATTGTAGCTAACTGGAACTAGAGCCCATTCTTTCTCTTTTAATGCACCCATGATTCTGATTTGATTCTTAAGCACTTGTAAGTTTTCTTCATCTGGACTATAAGCTTTGCTCCAAAAGCAATATGTTTTATTTAAGCATAAGTGTTCCATACTTCAGGTGTAAGGACACCTAGGGCTCTCCTATTTTACATTACCACAAGCAGGCTAGATAGTTTACGGATTGCTGTTGGCTAGAGAGTTTATGGATTGTTGTCATGCCTGTATGGCTCCCACTTTTGCCTTCCACTCTTACTGCATCGTAAGACACTATTAAGTACTGATTTCTGAAGGAGAGGAATGCTGGTAAATGAAAATGGCCTTTACTTTAGCATGTCTCATTCCTGGTCTTTTCAATGTTCAATTGTCCTATGTATGTCCTCCATAGTCCTCTCTCTCAGTTAGATCTCCATACAATAGCATGGAAGTGATAGATCTCTTTGGTATACCCAAAATAGGGCACTTTCTAGAATGGAGCATAGATTAGGAATTCCACCAGATGATGTTGCCTTGTTGGGGCAGTTTAAAAATAATAGCTTGGTGGCTGATGTGGTGGCTCACACCTGTAATCCCAACACTTTGGGAGACTGAGGCAGGTGGATCATGAGGTCAAGAGATTGAGACATCTTGGGCAACATGGTGAAATGCCCACTCTATTAAAAATACAAAAAAAAAATCAGCTCAGCTGGGCATGGTGGCATGTGCCTGTAGTTCCAACAACTCAAGAGGCTGAGGTTGCAGTGAGCGGAGATCGCTTGAGCTCTCAAGGATGGCAAGAGAGCAAGACTCTGCCTCAGTAATAATAATAATAATAATAATAGGTCAGGGACCACTGTCACTATAATGCATGTTCCCATTTAGTACCTAAGAAGGATTAGGTGTAAGCAGGAACCAAGAAAAAAATAAAGCTCATTCCTTGACAAGAGGGTTCTAGGTTGTAACATGTAAGAGATGCAGCTTGTCTTTGCCCAGGCCTCATAAAGAGGTTTCCCATAACTTTAATGGGAGCATCTTTGCTATTGGGATAATCATAAAAGTATAGCCATGTATGGTGCTATTTAGGAGTATACACGCTGGGTGAGAAGGATCCTTCTGACAGATGGAGTTTTGGAAGATTATGGACATAATATGTCCTGGCCAGTATCTCAGCTGATTCTTCCTGCAGGAGCTCTCAGTCCAAACATATCCTGTCCACCCACAAATGTGTAGGTTATTATTAGTATCAGATATCATACAAAAGTCCAGGATTCCCTGAGGTGGCATGTTTCAGAAGGACAATGTCTTATTTGTTATTGTGACATAATAGTGGTGGCAGGAGTTGTTTAGCGGCTGCCACTCAAACTTGGAATTCCAGTTAGGAGGTATAGATAGGTTTTCAAAGTTTTGCCAGCAGTTTATCTTGTGTGTTAGCTTAGCTTTTTCCTTTCTTACCCTCTTCATTTTTAGAGACTGCACGTGTTGTAATATTACAATATTTGAGATTTAGTATACCCCCAGGTATAGTCCCTGTAGTTACTATTCTATCACCTTTGCCTAGTCTAAGGGTGTGAGTCTTAGATGTGTCTTCTTCAGTGGAGTTTTAACTAGTATTGGGTGCTCCCATATCTGGTTCCATTTATACCCAACAAGTCCATTTACATCTTGATGTTTAGGGAAAAAACTATCAAAGGTAAGCCCAGGACAATGAGTTCAGGATCATAACGAAGGCTCCCAGTTTTAGAGTTATTAAAATGAGCAAATCATCCAGGGCAAACCCAGCAATTAGTTTTGTTGTATATATGGGCAATTACTGACACTGTAAGGGCCAAAGGATGAGAATCATTGCTACCTCTAACAACCTGGTAGCAATAAAGTCTTCACATTTCCCTGTTATCTGTTACTACTGTCTCCAAAATAAGGATAACTAAAAAAAGCATATTACAACAGTGACACTTTCTGTTTGACATTCCACTCAGGCAGTTCCACAGTGTATTACCCCTGCATAAGCTGCGGGGCATGGTGGTTCATGACTGGAATCCCAGCACTTTGGGAGGCTGAGGTTGGTGGATCATGAGGTCAGGAATTCAAGACCAGCCTGACCAATATGGTGAAACCCCATATCTACTAAAATTACAAAAATTAGCCAAGCATGGTGGCAGACACCTGTAATCTCAGCTATTCAGGAGGCTGAGGCACAGAATTGTTTGAACAAGGAAGGCAGAGGTTGCAGAGGTTACCGATATCTAGTCACTGCACTCCAGCCTGGGTAACAGACCAAGACTTCATCTCAAAAACAAACAAACAAACAAACAAATAAATAACCAAGTAAAAAGATAATTCCTGCAATTATGAAGTAGTTGATGATTTCTATCTGAACCTGTACTTCTCAAAATATTGGATTTTCCTCCAGGGACCTATGATGTCACAAATTTGGTCCCACGAATAATTAAAGTTTCCCTGTAAATATGCATCAAAAAGAAGCCGCAATATCTGATGGTAAATCTCAAAAGGAAAAGTGGAAATGACTGAAAGAATCTGTTAAAGGTGGCCAAGGTGGGATTGATGATAGGTAGTCCTCAGTCATTTACTAATCTTTTACAATTCTCAATTTGAAATTCTTGACTACTTCACCCTGAAATTCAGGATGCTCTTCTGAACTGTCAGGGGTTGCTCCCTCTTCATTTCAGGCCTTGATTCAAGTGTGATGAATGTAAGACTCAGGTCCCACAACTTTCAATGCAATGGGGTGCAAAGGAGGATAGTGTAAGAACACTGGACTAGTGGGAAGGAAGAAGAGAGGAGAGACTTCACCGCTACCGTGTCTCCTGGGTTGAATAAGAGTAGTCCTGTTTCTTGGGGTTGGAGTTCTGATAGTTGTTTTAATTATTGTTGGAAGTGAGACATGGGGGTTGCATGTTTAGCCAATTTAGAAGTTTTGTGGTTTATTAACTTCTAGTTTAATGGGGCGAAAAAAAGAAAATGAAATTTAAAAAAAAGAAGTTTCTTGGTTTAATACGAAATTCTTGGTAAGGAAAGGCCAACCATACATTATTTCTAAACAGCTTAAACCCAACTTGAAGGAATGTTCTTCACTATAGTAAGGCCATGGGAAAGAGAGTAACCCAAGGGAGGTGAGTTTCTTGAGACAGCTTTCTATGCTTCCTCTTAATAACATTATTTTTTGTGTTTGTAATTTTTTTGAAGACTATGGTCTCCAGGCACAATGTAGACGGTATTGTATGCCCAGGGTTTTTGAGACCCTCTGAGTAACAACCATCTTGAATGAGGAGCCACTGTCACTTGGGAGTTACTGGTGAGCCAAAGTTGAGGAGTTATGTCATTAGTATTCTTGTCACCAAAGAAGCCTTTTCTGTTTGGCATGGAAATACCTCCACCCTATTAGAAAAGGTATCTACCTATACGAAAAGATGTGGAATCCCTTTTACTTTGACATACGAGTAAAGTCTATCTGCCAGTTTTCCCACAATAATTCCCTATCCATTGAATTCAGGAGTTGATGAAGGAGCCACCTATTCAGGAAATTAAGGCATGTTTCAAAATTACTAACAACCTGTTTGGGTGATGTTAGTACACTTTCCCAAAAAAGTGATCTTTCAGCACATTAATAAGTTTTGTCACTACATAGGTAAAAGTTTTGGTGGTTGACTTTAACAACTTTCGACTGACTGAATGCTACCATGTGGAGTTTGCTATCCTCTAATTGTAACCATCTCAAGTGCTAAAAATGTCTCCTTGAAGGAGTCCCATTCTATCTTTGTAGGAGAATACTGAGATCTTATTTTTCTTATGGAGGTCTTCCAGATTAGATGGGTGTTACGTGTGTCAGGTCTCTTGGATCTTTTTGTTGCTGATTTGGCTGCTTGATCCGACAGTCTTTGTCCCTTCGTTATGATATCAATCCCCTTTTAATGTCCTCTGCAGTGCAGTACTATCACTTCCCATGGAAGGAAAACTGGAGATAACAGTCTATTTCCTTATGGTATCTAATTGTAACTTAAATAGTATAGGCCATGAGGAAGTGTTTTTTTTTTTTTGTTTGTTTTGTTTTTTTTTTCCAGATAGCAGCATGGGCATGAAGAACCAGGAAAGCATACTTAGAATCAGTATAAATGTTAACTGTCTTTTCTTAAGGGCTTAATTCAAATGCTTTTGTGAGACAGACTAGCTCAGTTAGTCGAGCACTAGTGCCCAGTGAGAGAGGCATGCTCTCAACAATGTCATCCTGGGTGACTACTGCATATCCTGCCGTGTTCTCAAAGGAACTTCAGTCTGTAAAGAGCATCCACTCTGAATTTTCTATTTTCTGACATAACTCCTCATATTTTATCTGAGGTTCTCCCTAGCTGCATAGATGTTCACCACTATCTATTCACAATCATATTCAGGTTCTTCAGTTTCCCTGGGAAGGAAAATGGCAGGTTTTAGGCAAGGTATGTTTTTAACTGGATGGCAGATCCCTCTACTAGGAAAGCTTGATATTTGAGAAGGCAATTTGCATATTATCCAGACACTCTCTTTAAAAGATAGCGGTCCTCTTATGATATGTGGTGTATAAACAGTCAAGCTATTCCCCATGGCTAACTTGGTGGCTTCTGGCACAAATAAAGCCACCACAGCAACTACTCAAAGACAGACTGGCCACCAGGATGGACATCCTTTAGCCACCAGATCAAGCCTCTTGCTTAGTAACTGACCACCTGCTGGGCTGGACGTCAGGCCTGAGTTGAAACTTCCAAGGCTAGTCTTTTCCTTTCTGAGACATAAAGATTGAATGCCTTTCCTGTGGGAAGACTGGGGAAAGGTGCATTAAGTAAAGCTTGCTTTCTAAAGCCTATTAAGGGGTTTCTGGGCTTCAGGTTCCCAGGTCAAAGAATAAGTTTAACTGCTTGAGTTTTTTAATACACTGATATAAACAGTCAGCTATTTCACCAAACCCAGGTATCCACAATCTGAAAAAGCCTTTGATAACAAAAAATCTCCTTAGCTGTTTGAAGGAAGAAAGAGGCTTAATCCTCTCTTCACCCAATGTTCTCCTTCCCTCTGACTGTACAAAGCCTAGACACTTCACTGAGGTTTGACAAAGCCAAGCCTTAGAATTTGAAATTTTATACCCTCTGTCAGCTATAAAAATTAGAAGTGGGCTGTGAGCAGTGGCCCACGCCTTTAATCCCAGTACTTTGGGATGCTAAGGCAGGCGGATTATCATGTCAAGAGATAAGGATGATCCTGGGAAAGATGGTGAAATCTTGTCTCTACTAAAAATACAAAAATTAGTTGGGTGTAATGGCACAGACCTGTAGTTCCAGCTTGTTGGGAGGCTGAGGCAGGAGAATCACTTGAACCCAGGAGGCACATATTGCAGTGAGCTAAGATCACGCCACTGCACTGCAGTCTGGGCGACAGAGCAAGACTCTGTCTCAAACAAGAAAGAGGAGAAAGGAAAGAAAGAAAGACAGAAAGAGAGAGAGAAAAAGAGAGGAGCGAAAGAGAGAGAGAGAAGGAAAAGAAGGAAAGAAACAAAGAAAGAAAGGAAATTAAGAAAAGCTTTAGTGCCTTCCTGAGAAGCCCTCTCGGTTGAAGTACAAAGGAGAATGTCATCAATATGTTGTAAAATTTTAACCTAAGGATGACAGAACTCACAGATGTCTCATGACAATGCATGATCAAACAAGTGAGGACTGTCTCAGAATCTCTCAGGCAGCACCATCAAAGTTAACTGGGTGGTCTATTGAGGGGGTCCTTGAAGGCAAACAAGGAGTCAGGGTATAATAGTATGCAGAAAAGGGCATCTTTTAGGCCTAGAACCATGAAAAATTCAGTTCCCTCAGGAATCTGAATTAGCAATATATAAGAATTAGGAACATTGGTTGAATTGGTTAATTAGACAGAGGTCCTGAACAAGCCTCCATTCCCCATTGGGTTTCTGTACCCCTAATATTGGGGTGTTGCAGGAGCTGCTGCAGGGTCTAAGGACTCCTTGTGCTTTTAGATTATTAGTGATGGCTTCTAGCCATTTTCTAGCTTCTGGCTTTAGGGTATATTGCTCTTGGCTAGGAAAAGAAGTGGGATCCTTAAGGTGAATCTGGACTGGTATATATGTTGTAGCCTGGTCAGCCTTTCCTGAAATTGCCCATACCTCTGGGTTACTATTGGTTTCCACTAAGGGAAAGCAAAGAGTTTATTCTGGAACCATTAGGATGGTGGCTTTCATACAAGCAAAAATATTCCTGCCTAGCAAAGGAGTGGGACTTTCAGGCATAATTTAAAAGGGATGGGTACCCCAAATACAGCTGAGGGGCTGAGAAAAATATTGCATTAAGGGCTTTCCTGAGCAGCTCTCATGGTTGTGGTATGTGAGGAGGGAAATCCTGAAATGGGGAAGAGAACTGAAAGACTGGCTCCAAAGTCCAGAAGGAAGTCTACCAGGAATCTTGGATAATGATGGCAATTTGAACCACTGGAGCCAGGGAATCAAGCCCTGGAACCCATTAGTCCTACTTGACTATCTATGAGACTGGACCTGGTTCCCACCACAGGCTGGAAAGGGTCAAAGACAATTCCTTTTGTTGGCTGGACACTCCTTTTTGAAGACTGACAAGCTAAGAACCATTGGCTTGAAATTCTCACAGCCAGCACAGCAGGATGAGCTGGATCTGAGACATTCAAGCTTGGTGGGGTAGGGGTGCCTGCCATTTCTGAGCTTTGGGTAGATGGTTTCAATATTGCCTGTGTAAACAAAGCCACCAGGAACACAGCAACTGGGTAGAGCCCAGCATGGCAGCTGAGCAAGGCTTATGCAGGCAGACTGTCAAGCAGATTCCCTTCTTGCTGGGCAGTAAATATCAGAAAAAATAGACAGCAGCCCGTCAGGGACTTAAAAAGCTCCCACCTTCCTGGGACAGAGCATCCAGGAAAAGGGATGGTTATGGGTTCTGCTTCAGCAGATTTAAATGTCCCTGCCCGGCAACCCTGAAGGGAGCAACAGATCTCCCAGCACAGTGCTTGAGCTCCATTAAGGGACAGGTTGCCTCCTCAAGTGGCTCCTTGACCCCCTGTGTATCCTAACTGGGAGACACGTCATACAGGAGAGCTCTGGCTAAATCAGGTAGGTACCCTTTTGGGACGAAGCTACCAGAGGAAGGAAGAGGCAGTAATCTTTGCTGTGCTGCCATCCCTGTGGGTAATTCCCTAGCAAGGAGTGGACCTGAAGCAAACTCCAGCAAACCAGCAGCAGAGGGGCCTGACTGTTAGAGGGAATACTAACAAACAGAAAGAAATAGCTTCAACATCAACAAAAAGAATGTCCGCTTAGAAACTCCATTCAAAAGTCACCAAATTCAAAGACCAAAGGTAGATAAATCCACAAATATTGGAAGGAACCAGCACACAAAGGCTGAAATTGCCAAAAGCCAGAATGCCTCTTCTCCTCCAAAGGATCACAATCCCTCACTAGCAAGGGAACAAAACTGGTTGAAGAATGAGATTGACAAATTGACAAAAGCAGGCTTCAGAAGGTGGGTAATAATAAACTTCTCCAAAAGAAGAATGTTCTCACCCAATGCAAGGAAACTAAGAACCTTGAAGAAAGGTTACATGAAATGCTAACTAGAATAACCAGCATAGAGAAGAACGTAAATTACTTGATGGAGCTGAAAAACAAAGCATGAGAACTTTGTGATGCATATACAAGTTCCAGCAGCCAAATCGATCAAGTGGAAGAAAGTATATCAGAGAGCAAAGATGAGCTTAATGAATAAAGCGAGAAGAAAAAATATCAGAGATTGAAGATCAACTCAATGAAATAAAGTGAGAAGGCAAGATTAAAGAGTGAAAATAAATAAACAAAGCTTCCAAGAAATATGGGATTATGTGAAAAGAACAAATCTATGTTTCATCGGTGTACCTGAAAGTGATGGGGAGAATGAAACCAAGTTGTAAAACACTCTTTAGGATATTGTCCAGGAGAACTTCCCCAACCTAGCAAGGAAGGCCAACATTCAAATTCAAATTCAAATACAGGAAATACAGAGACTACCAAAAAGATATTCCTCAAGAAGAGCAACCCCAAGGCACATAATCATCAGATTCACCAGGGCTGCAATTAAGGAAAAAATGCTAAGGGCAGCCAGAGACAGATCTCTTGGCACTAACCCTACAAGCCAGAAGAGAGTGGGGGCCAATATTCAACATCTTTAAAGAAAAGAACTTTCAACCCAGAATTTCATATCCAGCCAAACTAATCTTCATAAGTGAAGGAGAAATAGAATCCTTTACAGATAAGCAACTGCTGAGAGATTTTGTCACCACCAGGCCTGCCCTGAGGCCGGGCGTGGTGACTCACGCCTGTAATCCCAGCACTTTGGGAGGCCGAGGCGGGTGGATCACGAGGTCAAGAGATCAAGACCATCCTGGTCAACATGGTGAAACGCCGTCTCTACTAAAGCTACAAAAAATTAGCTGGGCATGGTGGCGCGTGCCTGTAATCCCAGCTACTCAGGAGGCCGAGGCAGGAGAACTGCCTGAACCCAGGAAGTGGAGGTTGCGGTGAGCCGAGATCGC
>NW_016108126.1:42324-54247 GCF_001604975.1 Cebus imitator
GTGCAAAGACACACATAGTCTCAACATAAAGGGATGGAAGAAAATTTACCAAGCAAATGCAGAGCCAAATAACCAAGTGTTGCAATCCTAGTCTCTGATAAAACAGACTTTAAACAAAGATCAAAAGAGACAAAGAAGGGTGTTACATAATGGTGAGGGATCAATTCAAAAGAACTAACTTTTCTAAATGCATATGCACCCAATACAGGAGCACCAGATACATAAAGCAACTTCTTAATGACCTACAAAGATACTTGGACTCCCACACAATAATATTGGGAGACTTTAACACCCCATTGTCAATATTAGACAGATCAGCAAGACAGAAAATTAACAAGGATATCCAGGACTTGAACTCAGATCTGACCAAACGGACCTAATAGAGATTTACAGAACTCTCCACCCCAAAACCACAGGATATACCTTATTCTTAGCACCACATCACACTTATTCTAAAACTGACCAAATAATTGTAAGTAAAACACTCTTCAGCAAATTCAGAAGAATGGAAATCTTACCAAATGGTCTGTCAGACCACAATGCAATCAAGTTAGAGCTCAGGATTAAGAATCTCACTCAAAATCGCCCAACTGCATGGAAACTGAATAACCTCCTCCTGAATGACTACTGGACAAATAATAAAATGAAGCCAGGCATGAAGATGTTCTTCAAAACCCATGAGAAAGAACACACAATGTACCAGAAAAAAGGGGACATTACCACTGATCCCACAGAAATACAAACTATCATCAGAGATTACTACAAACACCTCTATGCAAATAAACCAGTATATCTAGAAAATGGAGAAATTCCTGGACACTTACACCCTCCAAGACTAAACCAGGAAGAAGTTGAATACGTGAATAGACTATAACAAGGTCTGAAGTTGAGGCACCAATTAATAGTCTACCAACCAAAAAAGTCCACTACCAGATGGGTTCACAGATAAATTCTACCAGAATTACAAAGAGGAACTGATACCATACCTCCTGATATTATCCAAACAATAAAGTAAGAGGGAATCCTTCCTGACTCACTTCATGATACCAACGTCATCCTGACACCAAAACCTGACAGAAACGCAACCAAAAAGAAAATTTCCGGCCAGTATCTATGATAAGCATTGATGCAAAAGTCTTCAATAAAATGCTGGGAAACTGAATCCAACAGCACATTGAAAAGCTTATCCATCACAATCAAGTCAGCTTCATCTCATGGATGCAAGACTGGCTCAACATACACAAATCTATAAATGTAATCTGTCACATAAACAGAACGAATGACAAAAGCCACATGATTCGCAGAGAAGACCTCCCACAAAAATCAACAGCGCTTTATGCTAAGAACTCTCAATAAAGTAGGTATCAATGGATTGTATCTCAAAATAATAAGAGCTATTTATGACAAACCCATGGCCGATAACATACTGAATGGGCAAAAACTGGAAGCATTCTCTTTGAAAACAGGCACAAGACAAGGATTCCTTCTCTCACCCCTCCTATTCAACATAGTATTGGAAGCTCTGGCCAGGGCCATCAGGCAAGATAAAGTTATAAAGGATATTCAAACAGGAAGAAAGGAAATCAAATTGTCCTTGTTTGCAGATGACACGATTTTATATTTAGAAAACCCCTCATCATCTCAACCCAAAATCTCCTTAAGCTGATAAGCAACTCTAGTGAAGTCTCAGGATATAAAAATCAATGTGTAAAAATCACAAGCACTCCTATACACCAAAAGCAGTCAGAGAGCCAACTCATGAGTGAACTCCCATTTGCAATTGCAACAAAGAAAATAAAATACCTAGGAATACAACTAACAATGGATGTGAAAGACCTCTTCAAGGAGAACTACAAACCACTGCTCAAGAAAATAACAGAGGACACAAACAGATGGAAACACATTCCATGCTCATGGTTAGGAAGAATCAATATAATGAAAATGGCCATATTTCCCAAAGTAATTTATAGACTCAGTGCTATCCCCATCAAGCTACCATGGACTATCTTCACAGAATTGGAAAAAAAATTAAACTTCATATGGAACCAAAAAAGAGCCCGTATAGCCAAGACAATCCTAAGCAAAGAAAAAAAAAAAGCTGGAGTCATCACCCTACCTGACTTCAAACTACACTACAAGGCAACATTAATCAAAACAGCATAGTACTGGTACCAAAACAGAGATATACACCAGTGAAACACAACAGAACTCTCAGAAATAATGCCACTCATCTACAACCATCTGATCTTTGACAAACATGACAAAAACAAGCAATGGGGAAAGAATTCCCTACTTAGTAAATGGTGTTGGGAAAACTGGCTAGTCATGTGCAGAAAGCTGAAACTGGATCCCTTCCTTACACCTTATACAAAAATTAACTCTAGATGGATTAAAGATTTAAACTTGAGACCTAACACCATAAAAACTCTAGAAGAAAAGCTAGGCAATATCATTCAGGACATAGGAATGGGCAAGGACTTAATGACTAAAACACCATAAGCAATGGTAACAAAATACAAAATAGGTAAATGGGATCTAATTAAACTTAAGAGCTTCTGCATAGCAAAAGCAACTATCATTAGAGTGAACTGACAACCAATAGAATGAGAAAAAATTTTTGCCATTTACTTATCTGACAAAGGGCTAATATCCAGAATCTACAGAGAACTTAAATTTACAAGAAAAAAACAAACAGCCTCATCAAAAAGTGGGCAAAGTATATGAATAGACACTTTTTGAAAGAAAATCTTAATGCAGACAACAAAACATGTAAAAAAAAAAAAAGCTCATCATCACTGATCATTTGAGAAATGCAAGTCAAAAACACATGAGATACCACCTCACATCTGTTAGAATGGCAATCATTAAAAAAATCAGTAGATGGGGCCTGGTATGGTGGCTCATGCCTGTAATCCCAGCACTTTGTGAGGCCGAGGTGGGTGGATCACAAGGTCAGAAGTTTAAGACCAGCCTAGCCAAGATGGTGAAACCCTGTCTCTACTAAAAAGATTTTAAAAAATTAGCTAGGCACGGTGGCAGGCTCCTGTAATCCCAGCTAGCAGGGAGGTTGAGGCAAGCGAATTGCTTAAACCTCAGCAGGAGAGGTTGCAGTGAGCCAAGATCACACCAGTGCACTCCAGCCTGGGCAATAGCAAGAGACTCCGTCTNAAAAAAAAAAAAAAAAAAAAAAAAAAAAAAATTAGGAAACAGATGCTGGAGAAGATGTGGGGAAACAGGAACACTTTTACACTGTTGGTGGGAGTGTAAATTAATTCAACCACGTAAAAAGCAGTGTGGTGATTCCTCAAGGACCTAGAAATAGAAATGCCATTTGACCCAGTAATCCCATTACTGGGTATATAACCAAATGATTATAAATTTTCTATTATAAAGACACATGCATACCTATGTTTATAATGGCACTGTTCACAATAGCAAAGACTTGGAACCAACCCAAATGCCCAACAATAACAGACTGGATAAAGAAACTGTGGCACATAGACACCATGGAATACTATGCAGTCGTGAAAAAGGATGAATTCATGTCCTTTGCAGATACATGGATGAAATGGATGAAACTGGAAACCATCATTCTCAGCAAACTGACACAAGAACAGAAAACCAAACACCACAGGTACTCACTCAGAAGTGAGTGTTGAACAATGAGAACACACAGACACAGGGAGGGGAACATCACGTACTGGGCCTGGGGGTTGGGGGACTAGAAGAGGAATAGCATGGGATCAGGGGACTGGGGAGGGATAACATTAGGAGAAATACCTAATGTAGATGAGCAGGCAATGGATACAGGAAAACATCACCATGGCACGTATATACCTACGTAACAAACCTGTGTGATGTGCATATATACCTCAGAACTTAGAGTATAATAAATAAATTTTTTAAAAAGTCTACTGGATTTTGGTAATTTCCCTCTGCCTAAATTGAGTAAGTTTCTGTTAGTCTTTTCATAAGACAGGAGACCTTTGTGATAGAAAATGTAATGAGTATTTTTCCATTTATCTTGACAAAAACAGCAGGTCATTTTTCTGGGCTACTAAATTAGAAAAGTTAATGGATTTCTGGAGCCCAAACCCATGATATTAAAGCCACTTTTCCCCACCCCATTCACTGTGAGACAACAATTCCAAGAGGTTTGTCCCTCTCAAGCTAGTCTAGATGTAGCCTCCAACAATTCATTTAAATTATTATTTAATTGTTTCTACAACTTTATAGCTCTAGTACCTTCTGCTTCAAGTAAACTGATCTTAGTCATTTTTTTTTTTTTGCATTTGCCTATTGCTCCAGATTTTAGGGTGGCAGTTTGCCCTGCAACCTTAGTTATCTAAATTGAAAACAGTCGCTTATTTTCAGGTTTTGAGGGCTTTTTTCTTGTTGGGAGGATGAAGTAACAACTTCCAAGCTTTCTACATGCTGGAGGGGAAACAATAAATTCTTGAATCCATTTTATACTTCCCCTATAGCACACAAACTAACCTGTCTCATATTATGTGGAATAGTACACAACTCTGTTTCTACCAGTTACATATTGACTGAAAGCAGAAACTATTTTTAACTTTTCATCTCTGTAGTAATATTCTCTTTATAAGTTCTGTTACAAATACAAAATGCATTTTTTATCTTCCTGTTATTAAAGCTTGCATGTATGTTATTACTATTATTTTATATTATTAAAATTTTAAATTAAAAAAAATAACACAACATGTTGGTTTAGTTTAGTTAGCAGTTCATTAGTTTGCATCTCTTCTGTATTAGGCTGGACAGATTGTAATACTTGCATATTAAATGAAAATTTGTTTCTATAAATCTTAAGTAATTTTTACTTATGTGTTACTTTAGGCTGTAAATACAAAATGTAAGGAAAGCTTTTTTTTTCCCCTGTAATACTTGCTCTAGAAAAGGGAAAATGTTGCCATTCACAAATTGGTAGTTTATTCTTGAAATATTTCAAGTCATATTTTTTCATACACCTTAATCTATAAAAGGAAGTATTTTAAAAATGTAACAATTTTTAGTAATTTTGATAAAATCTGAATGTAAATAATATGATATAATTTTTTAATTTTTATTTTAAAGATGGGGTTTCACCATGTTAGTCAGGCTAGTCTTGAACTCCCGACCTCAGGTGATCCGCCCACGTAGGCCTCCAAAGTGCTTGGATTACAGGCATGAGTCACCACGCCCGGCCCAATAAGACATAATTTTTAACCACAGTACCTAAAGGCGATATGTAAACATGACACCGTAAAATTATGTCTATCATTTATAGATGAAGCTAGAAACCATCATTCTCAGAAAACTAACACAGAAACACAAAACCAAACAACGCATTTTCTTACTCATCAATGGAAGCTGAACAATGAGAACACATGAACACAAGGAAGGAAACATCACACACACGGGCCAGTTGAGGGGTGGGGGTCTAGGGTGGGATAACATTAGGAGAAATATCTAATGTAGATGATGCACTAATAGGTGCAACAAACCATCACAGCATGTGTAGCCCTAGATAACAAACCTGCATGTTCTGCATATATACCCCAGAACTTAAAGTATAATAAAAAAAGAAAACAATACTCTATGTTAATTTCCAAAACCATTCAATCAACATTTTAAATAAAATAAAGTACATTTGGATGAAGATAAGCAACAATAATAGTCTCTAACAATTTACTGCACTATTCTTGCTGCAGATTTCCCCTTTATACAATAGGGATAATGAGAATTGTTTCATGACATAATGAGAAACTTGTTTATCTTTGTGGTAGAAAAATCAATTCAGATTACTGTCGCAAAAAACAAAAAGATTTTTATAAACATTATGGTAGAGGAGAAACCAGTAAGTTCAAAATATTGCTTCTCCATCACAGAATTGGGAAAACATGATGTATAAGCAAAAATAGTACTGAATAATATGATGATATTTGTGGTAAATGTCATCTAGATTGCAATCAGTTTCATAGTAAAGCCTGCCATCTAGATTGCAAACAGTTTTATAGTAAAGCCTGCATCTTATTTACCTTTGCAAATATAAGAAATGTATAGTAGAAATTACAGCTCTTCAAAGGAGGAGGATATATCAATGCACTGGGAAGTTAGAAAAGTCTTCACAGTTGCTAAGATTTTAGTCAAACCTAAAAACATCAGGATTCATGTTATCCAGATTAGTTTAAAAAGGCGATAATGGAGATGAAAGAGAAGATACTGAGATGTGTCTTCTGTTTCTCAAATTTGACATGAATGATCAAGGCATTTTGGAAACAGTTTTGAAAACAATTGCCAGGGCTGGGTGCAGTAATCCCAGCACTTTGGGAGACTGAGGTGGGTGAATCACTTGAAGTCAGGGGTTTAAGACCACCTGGCCAACATGGCAAAACCCCGGGCATGGTGGCAGGTGCCTGTAATCCTAACTACTCAGGAGGCTGAGGCAGGAGAATTGCTTGAATCCAGGAGGCTGAGGTTGCAGTGAGCTGAGGCTGTGTCACTGTACTCCAGTTTAGGTGACAAAGTGAGACTCCATCTCAAAAATAAATAAATAAGAAAACAATGGCCAGGGAGTTTAGAAGGATGGTTGGTTTTATTAATTTAACATGCAGTCATTAAAAATCCACAACACAACTGGGTCCTATGGCTCAGACCCGTAAGCCCAGCAACTCAGAAGTCTCAAGTGAAAGGATTGCTTAAGGCCAGAAATTTTAGATGAAGTTTTAGATAGCAAGTTCTTTTTCTTAAAAGAAAATTAGTAGGGCTTGGTAGCACACACCCAAATTCTCAGCTACTCAGGATACTGAGGATGGAGGATCCCTTGAGCCCAGGAATTTGAGGCTGCAATGATCTATTATTTCATTACTATATTCCAGCCTTGGCAATAGAGCAGGGCTGTGTCAAAAGGAAGAGAGAAAGAGACAAAGAAAGGAGAAAGAAATGAAGGAAGGAAGTGAGGGTAAAAGGGAAGGAATGAGAGAGAAATGGAGGGAGGAAAGAAGGGGAAAAAGGGGGGAAGAAGGGAGGGAAGGAGGGAGGGGATAAGGGAGGAAGGGAGAAAGGAAGGAAAAAAAAGAGGAAGGAGGGAAGGAAGGAGAAGAAGGAAGTAAAAGGAGGGAAGAAGGAAAGGAAGGAAGGAAATGGAGAATCCACAACACATTCCTAGGGGCTGGAAATATAGTGTGATAGACAAGACATTGAGTCCTTGGCCTAATGAAGACCACTTCCAATGTTTTACTTGAAAAAATGTCTAAAAAAAAGTAAGGAAAACAAAACCTTAAATGTTCAGCTCATGCTGATAATGTAGTATAGTGTGTATGAACTTAGTATTGTAAGCAGTGAGAAGTATGTGAAGAATTCTGAGGAAAGGAGTGACAGGGGGTTATCTAGCGGTGTTGTATACAGGGTTAATTAGGGCAGAGAAAAGCTAAGGCTAGGCCTTAACTAGATGTTTGATGCAATAGGTAAAGAAGGATGAGGACATAAACAAGCACATCACACAAAACTGACAAAAATGGGTTACTCATTTGGTGGGAGACAAAAAAGCTTTATCATGTTACCATGTTACAAGCCTCAAGCATCTGTTAGAATGATAATTCAATTTCTTGCTGTTAGTTTTTTCCAATATTTATTGTAGTGAATAAAAAGCCTTAAGAAAAGTGAGCAAGGACTAAGGACCCTGTGGGATGAAAATCAAGTGTAAAAACATAAACATTATGAGAGCTTCCAAAAACAATAAAAAGAAAGGAGAGAAAAGGGAACTGAATAAATATTTGAAGAAATAATGATAGAAAACTTCCCAAATTTCATGAAAAATATGAGTATAAATATCCAAGGAGCTCAACAAATTTCAAAAAACATTAAAGATTAACTGCATCAAAACACTTTACAATCAAAATTTAAAATCCAAGCCAAAAAACAAAAAAGAATCTTGAAAGCAGCAAGAGAGAAGTGACTCATCACATAGAAGTGATCTTCAACAAGATTATTAGCAGATTTCTCACCAGAAATTTTTGAGTCCAGAAGTGAGTGGATTGAAACATTCAAAGTGCTAAAAGAAAAACAATATCAACAAAGAAGCCTGTATCTGCAAAACTGTCCTCTAAAAGTGAGAAGGAGATTGCGCAGTGTGGCTCACACTTGTAGTCCTGGCACTTTGGGAAGCTGAGGCAGGTGAATCATATGAGTCCAGGAGTTTGAGACTAGCCCTGGCGACATGGTGAGATCCTGTCTCTACAAAATCAAAAACAATTACCCGGGCATGCTGACATGCCCTTGTAGTCCCAGCTACTCAGGAAGTAGAGGTGGAAGAATTTCTTGAGCCTGTGAGGTCAAGGTTGTAGTGAGACATGATTGCACCACTGCACAACAGTCTCGGTAATATGGGAATCAAGTAGAGTAAAAAGAAAGGACGACAACCTGAAGACTTAAGAAAACTTAAAGAGCTCATTAAAGCTAGATAAAAATACATGGCTAATTATAACAGCTAGTATTATTGCAATAATTATGTGTAATTGGATTTTTAATTTATATCCCAGATTTCTTTTTAAAAAGAAATTGTAAGTATGGATGCTAGTATTATTGTAACTTTTGTTAGTAACTTTACATTTTGTTTTCTACATCATTTAAGACCCTAATGTTTTTATTAAAATAGTTAGGTCTGTGTTTTGAAGCACAAAGCATATAAAGATGTGATTTTATAACATCATCAAAAAAGGGTGAGACACATCTGTAAAGACACAGTTTTTGTATGTTTTGGATGTTAAGCTGGTATAAATTTAAATGAGTACTGTAACTTTGGAATGTTTACTATACTTTAGGATTTAACCACAGAGAAAATAGTTATAGAATATGTATCAGAAAAAATGAGAGTGGAATTTAAACATTTTATTATAGAAAATAACACAAAATTAGACAGTAATGTAGAAAATGAGGGCCAAAAAAAGCTATAATTCACATAGGAAACAAGTAGCAAAATGGCACAGGTAAATCCTTATTAGTAATTACTTTAAACATAAACAGATTAAACTCTCGAATCAAAAGGCAGAGATTGTTGTTGAATAGACAAAAAACATGATTCAATTAGGTGCTATCTATAGAAACTCACTTTAGATCCAAAGACAAATTTATTGAAATATATTAAAAGAAAGAAAAAAGATATTCAAAGCAAATGGCAACCTTCATCCCTGAGAAGTCTGAGGAGAAAAAAGAAATAAATAGAGACGCAGTAAAAGCAGAAAGCAATGTACCAGACAAAACGGATTTTAAATAAAAAATGCTATGAAAGATAAATAAGGACATTATATTTTAAGGAAAGGCTCAACAGAGGAAGAAGATGTAATCATTATAAATATTTATAAATATTATTTACCTAATGACAGACCTTCAAAATTTCTGAAGCAGAAACAGAAAAGTGAAGGAGAAATAGATAATTCTGCAATAATAGTTGAAGATTTCAACACCACACTCTCAGTAAATGAATAGAACTAGACAAAAGATAAGAAAACATAGGACCTAACACAACAAATCAAGTAGATCCAACAAACATACAGAATACTCTACCCAACAACAACAAAAGCATATATATTCTTCTTAATTGCATAGAACATTTACTAGGATATGTTAGCTCACAAATAAAATTCAATATAATATAGAAGATACATATCATATAAAATATCTTCTTCAATTACAAAAGGAAAAAGTTAGAAATCACTAACAGGAGTAAAACTGGAAATCTATAAAAATTTAATAGTGCACTTTAAAACAACCAATGGATCAAAAAATCACAAGGGAAAGAAAATATTTAGAGATGACTGAAAATGAGAACACGCAAAAACTTTGGGGCATAATGAAAATGGTGCTAAGAAGAAATCTATAGCTATCACTGCATATATTAAAAAACAAGGAAGAATGCAAAGCAACAACCCCACTTTGCAACTTAAAAAATGAGAAGGCAAATTAAATCCCAAACTAGCAGACAGAGGGAAGTAATAAAGATTAGCAGAAATAAAGTAAAAAACAGAAAAATAATAGAGAAAAATTAAGGAAACCAAAAGCTGGTTCTCTGAAAAGAATAAAAATAAAAACAAGAAAACGACAAATCTTTAGATAATAAGACTAAGTAAAAAAGAGAAAAGTCTCAAATACCTAAAATTAGAAATCAAAATAAGGACTTTGATACTCATTTTGCAGAAATTGAAATGATTATAAGTATTATAAACAATCTTTGCCAACAAACTAGATAACCTAGATCAAATTAAAAAATTTCTAGAAACAAAACCTCCCAAAATGAAATCACAAAGAAATAGAGTCTAGATAGATCTATAAGGAGGTTAAGAAGAACAAATCAGTAATCAGAAATATCTTGACATAGAAAAGCCCCTGATGGCTTTCTGCATGAATTCTAAGAAACATTAAAAGAATAATATCAATGTGTTTCAAGCTTTTCCCAAAAACTGAAGGGAAACATGCTTTCTAGTTCATTGTACAAGGTCAACATTACCCTGATATCAAAACCAGATTATAAAGACACTACCAGAAACTACAGATTAATATCTTATAAAGATTATTGCAAAAATCCTCAATAGAATATTAGCAAATCAAATTCAGCATTTTAAAAGGATTATACATTATATCCATAACCAAATGGGATTCATTTTCACAATGCAAGGATGTTTCAACACTTGAAAATTAGGATAGCAATTCCATAATTGGCATTATCTCAATGAAAAAATATCATTCTACCAAAAAGACACATGCACTTGCATGTTCATCACAGCGCTTTTTATGATGCAAAGACATAAAATCAACATAAGTGCCCATCCACAGTGAATTGAATAAAGAAAATGTGATACATTTACTCCATAGAATACTATGCAGACATAAAAAAGAATGAAATTATATTTTTTTGCAGGAAATAGTTTGGGCTGGAGGCCCTAATCACAAGTGAATTAAGGCATAAATAGACAGCCAAATGCTGCAAGTTCCCACCTATTAGTAAGAGCTAAACACTGAGTACACCTGGACACAAAGGAGAAAATGACAGACATCAAGGCCTGCTTGAAGGTATAAGGTGAGTGGAGAGTAAGGATCAAGTAGCTACCCATAAACTATGATGGTTGCTACCTGAGTGACAAAATAATCTGTACAACAAACCACCATGACATGCAATTTATCCACGCAACAAAGATGCACATGTTCCCCCTTAAACCTAAAATGGAAGTTGAAAAGACAAAAGGAATTTAAAGTAATTCATTACGTAAACAGGACAAGTGGAGGGAAAACCACGATCATTTCAAGTGATGCATGATAAGCATTGGAAATAATTCAATTTGCTTTAATGATAAAAACAGCCACTGACAAAGAAAAGAAAACCATTTCAACATAATAAAAGCCATACATGAGAAACCGACAGCAAACATATTCAATGGTGAAGGAGTGAAAGCGTTTCCTTTCATATGCAAAGCATGACAAAGATGCCCTTGTAAGTAACTTAGTCCTAGTCAAAACAGTTAGTTCCATAGTAATAATAATAATAAATAGGTTGGGTGCAGCAGTTTACACCTGTAATCCCAGCACTTAGGGACACCGAGGCAGGATGATGACTTGAGCTCAGGATTTTGAGACCAGCCTGGGCAACATAACAAAATCCCATCTCTACAAAAGTACAAAATCCTCAGGTGAGAGGATTACCTGAGCCCAGGGAGGTTGGGGCTACAGTGAGGCATAATCACACAACAACACTTCAGCCTAGGCAACACAGTGAGACCCTGCCTTAAAAATTTAATTAAATAAATAAAAATTAAGATGGGCTGGGCGCGGTGGCTCAAGCCTGTAATCCCAGCACTTTGGGAGGCCGAGGCGGGTGGATCACGAGGTCAAGAGATCGAGACCATCCTGGTCAACATGGTGAAACCCC